>NC_047022.1:19427597-19703417 GCF_902652985.1 Pecten maximus | reverse complement strand
ATACATTACGCCTTCCGGCCTCCCCTAAAAATTGTGAGTGACCCTGACACTGAAACTAGATTTGGTCCGAGCTATTTTGGTTCTTTATCACTGTGTATTTTGATCAAAGCCTGATTGAATAAAGCCGCTAGATCGCTGAAAAAACTTTGGAGTTATGTACACATATATGTTAAAGACAGTCAGATTTACACTTAACCAAAGTTCTAAGAGGTCACTGATTATTTGATTCATAAAATGATAATGAACAATCAGATTTGTTTCGTAAATCATGAATTTAATAATTAATATTTCATGAAATGAGGTATCAAATTGTTTCAATGTAATACATTTATAGAACGAGGTGTCTTAATAAATCCTTAAATGTCAACGCATTGGCAAACAACATAAAAGATTACTACAATACGCAGAAATTCATACCAAACGGTCAGAATGATATTTTCACAGCACAATTCGCGAATACTTGGTGTAAATGGAAAAACCTTATTTGTCTTGATATTTAATAGCCAAAACTTATTCCTGACAGTTTACAAACACTATTATATTCTATTTGTAACTAAAGCTATGCCATTATGAATATTACTCCCCACATCTCTTCCCTAAAGGGAACTCTTTTAATTTCTATCTCTCTACAGAAATAAATAATTTACTCTTTGTACATGTATTCAAATTAACCGCAACTATTCTCCTTGTTTCTATCACTATTTTTTTCTTTCTTTGCTCCTCCTTCCCTTCTTCCCTTCTCTTAAATATGTTATGTTTCAGTGTGAGAGTGGATATACTAGTATGTATGCATGGGTGTATGGGTGTAAATGAATATGAATATTGATACAATGAATAAGTTTTAAAATGTTGTATGTGAGGATATATGTGTGTATGTAGGAATATATATTACGTACTCTATGAGTGAATGAGAATGTAATTGTAAAAATATGAACATTAATGTAATACTGTCGCTGTGTGTTATGTGTATGTGATTATACATGTATATGTATTATACAGTACACCATAATTTCAAAATAAAAAATGAATTATAAAAAAAAAAAAAAAAAAATAGTTTCGATGTATCCAACTGATTGAAGCCGGTATTACAGCTTAATTCAAATCTCAATGAGTATCGCGTATGGCCTCCACGTGAATTGATAACAGCTTGGCATCGTCGTCTCATTGATAAAATGAAATTCTGTATAGTGTTGTCCAATTCTATTTCATCCAGCTATTAAGTTTTGCTCCAGCTGACCAAGGCTCTGTTGATGACCCCATGGCCTCACTTTTATTTTCAAAAGGTCTCCAGCCTGTTCAATGGGATCTAAATCCGGACTGCGAGCTGGCCACTGTAGACAACGTATGCTGTTGTTGGTCAACACTTGCTGGGTTGTCCTTGCGGCATGGCAAGGAGCATTGTCCCTGGGCTAGAATCACTCCGTGGTTGCCCCCCATATGGGGGACTGCAACTGGCTATAAGACATCTGTTTGATTAGAAGCCGCCATTAAATTTATCTAATCCGAACAACCTGTGTTTGTGCATGCATGGAAATACCTCCCCAAATAATCACTGATGTGCTTCCAAAGTTGTCCCTGTGAATATGTTTACGGACAGACAACGTACAACGGACCACGGACGCAGGGCAATTTGAAAAGTCCACCATCGTGGGTTAAAAATGTAGCAGCCAGCCCGGGACCCTCCAAACTCTAGATGGACACTCTACCACTGAGCTACCTGGTCGCCGATGATCAAACCAGTCCAGTTCTGCTACATTCCTCCCTCCTTTTTTCAAGTCTTCGCCCCCAAAGACCACAAGTTCAGATATTGCCTTGCTAAGCATACTCCCAATGCTTTAAACAAGGGTAGGCAAGCTCACCAATTATGTAACAGGAGAGAAAATGAGCAGCCAGAACGGGGTTTGAACCCCGAGACCCTCCGAACTCTAGACGGACACTCTACCATTAAGCTACCTGGTCGCCGATGATCGACCCAGTCCAGTCCCACTTCTGATGTTTTTTTTTTTTTTTAACTTTCGGAAAGAGGAAAAAATAACACAGGCAAGGTTTGGGATGTATTGTGGTTGTGGCAATACAACGTTTGCATCAGTGAGTAAATGTGGGATCCAACGAATACTTATTTTCATAACATTGAGAATTTCTTCAGAATGATATGAACAGATGCTAAACCGAAGTTTGTCATTCGTGCAAGCTGTCTGACCGTAAAACGCACAGCTTTCTCAATGATTGACTTAATTTTATTGACGTTCAATTTGGTAACCGCAGATCTAGGTCTTCCTGAGAAAAGGGCAACTTTGACCGATACATAACCAGAAGAAAAGTAAACCATCTATAAGACATTTGTTTATTCCCTTAAACAGCACATATCTCATGTATATTATTGACACTCGATCCAAATTTACTGCAGGCTTTTATATAGCCCTGATTTCAGTGACATTTTCTATTTGTTTTCTAACCATTTCAACAGTGAATTTCACTACACCTGAAAGCAATCTAAATTGCAAGGAAACAGGTTAGTGGATTTCAATGAAATTTATATACATAATTCATTGTATAGCGATGAGTGGTTTTATACACATAAATCATGTGATACTCAAGGGTTTTTAACACTCCTTGCAAGTCTTGGGAGTCTCTTGGCTCTCAAGAAATCATAGTTTAAAGATTTTAACATTTGATCCCTGCGACTTTGAAAGTAAGTCGAGGTCATTAATTTTAACAAACTTGGTAGCCGTTCACCCAAGCATGCTGCAGGCCCAAAATTAACTCCCTGGGCCTCTTGGTTATTGAGAAGTTGTTTTAATTTGTTTAGCCTATTTGATCCCTATGAACTTGAAATGTAGGTCAAGGTCATTTATTTGCACAAACTTAGTAGCCCTCGACCCTTGTATACCACAGGTCTCTTCATTATTGAGAGTTGTTTTTAAAGACTTAAGCATATTTGACCCTTGGACCTGAATGAAGGTTAAAGTCATTCATTTGCACACCCTTTACTCCAGCAAACTGAAGGCCCAAAATCAGGTCTCTAAGCCTCTGTTATTGAGAAGAGGTCGAAAATGTAAATTGTTTACTAATAAACGACGAAAAAGGCTATTAGAATAGGTCAATGGAGACTTTGTCTCCGTGAGCTAAAACTGCAAATCTCTGTTTATATATATAACAAGCAACAACCAGTATCTATTGACATTTCACTTTATAAACAAGTATCAAACATAAATGCTATGTTTGAGTTATTTTGTGAGGTTCACAATTCCAATATCAAACATATTGTGGTAGTTGTCACAATTCACTGATTACATTAATAAAGAGGTATTCATTTCACAAAACAAGTGTTGCATGATCAAAGCATATAGCACTATGTTCATTTTCCAAATTGACAAACTATTTTATGAAATCATGATTTCTATGTACAAATGAGAAATGGATTCTGTCTGCTGGAAAATAATCACTCCAATACAATTTAGATCGAGTATCCGATGAAAAGATACTGTTTTCTACACAAAGAGTTTTTCACAGGCATATATTTAATCAGATCTGGTGAAGATGAAAAAATATATGCTTCTTGAACTGCACTAATTTTTGCTCCTGGAAATCACTAATGTTATAAAGTCTTGGTGTTATATCTGCTTTGATGAGTTCTATAACTCAGTTTGAGCCAAATTCGCTGATAACTTAGAGTTGGATTCGGAGCCTCAGCATTAATTTTGTTGTGATGAGTTTGATAACTCAGTCTGAGCCAGATTCAGAGTCCGTTTCATCAGATCCCGATCCCTTCCCTGAAGATGGTGGAGATGGAAGGATCTCTTCATCGGAAGGCAGCTACAATGACACAAGACAACAATTATACTCTGATATATATCATATATCTCAATATTAATTGTCATATTAACAAAGAGTTACACAAGAGTTAAACAAGAGTTATAACTCATATCATGATAAAATCCAAATCCGTTCAACTAAATAAAGTCAATTTCCATGGGGGAAATGTTTGCTTGACCTTGAATCATGTGGCTTTTGGAACAAAATGTCACTTTTTTTTGTATGAAAACATACCACATCTATATAATGCAAATCAACACAACAATTATCTTTGCTATATAACCATCATTTTGTAAAGTTAAAATACTTGATCAGTCTGTATTTTAAGACAAAACAATTTTTGGTCTAATGAGCCAGTAAAACTGATTAATGAAATGTAACATTTTTCTTCATGTTGATATATATCTATCACAATTATACCGTATATGGCTAAAACAATACATGTCTGCTTCCGCTAAAAATAGTGAGTGATCCTGCCCCTAAAATTTGAACTGGTCCGAGATATTATGGTTCTTTCATCACGGTGTGTAGTTTGATCAAAGTACCTCTACATAGAATGAAGCCACTAGAATTCCTGAAAAGTCTGATGTCATGTACATATTTACAACACAGACAGATCTAGAGTGGAAACATATCCCCTTCCCCCCAAAAACATTTCACCCACAGGGGACTTTGGTTTGGTTTATTTTGTTTAACATACTATTAACAGCCTGCGTCATTTAAGGACATGCCTGGTTTTGGAGGTGAAGGAAAGCCGGAGTGCATGGAGAAAAACCACCGACCTACGGCCAGTACCAAGCAACTGCCCCACGTAGGTTTCGAACTCGCAACCAAAAGGTGGAGGGCTTTTGATAAAGTGTCGAGACACCACTCTGCCACCACGGCCCCTACCACAGGGGAATAACAAAGAAGGATTCTGAACCCATAAGCTTATACAAATATGAATCATAGATTGGGAATTTCTGCCAAGTCCCTGATATAAAAATACCAACATATCAAACAATTAATACCTCTCCAACACTACTCTCTTTGTCCTCTTCACTTTCTTCTTTTTTCACTTCTTTCTTTACTTCCTCCTTCTTCTTTGCTTTCTTTTTCAATGGCTTGTCTTCATCGGAAGAACTAGAACTTGAGATGAACTCCTTACTCTTGTAAGATTCTCCTGCCCCTGCCCTACTCTCGGCGACTTTCTTGGATGGACTCTTGGAGGAACCGGAAGACTTTTTCACCCTGAAACGAGGATATAATCTGTGAAAATTCTGGGATTGTGGATGTAAACATTTCCCTCTTCCAGGTTTTGTTTTTTCCAGCACCAATTATGTTCCTTGTTTCCCACCTATTTTAGTCAATAATGATTTTTTCCCTTTCCCTTTTTTTCTCTCAATACTTTATGTCTGGACAGATTGTTGTTAAATTCAGAAAAGAGCTGTTGTAGAACAGCAGAGCTGATCTTGCACAATTATAAAGTGATATGCTAATGCCTTTCAACACTTGCACCAAATACTTTTAAAAGTTTTTGTCAGCATAAAAAGTTTGAAGTCTAAAAGCAGGGATTTTACCCCAAAAATCTTTTATTTCGAACCTGGGAAGGAATAGTTTAACCCTGCAGGGACCCTAATACCAAATAAGAATATGCCTTTCAAAACTTGCACCAAAATGTTAATATTAGAAAACCAACGTCAACACCAATGCTAGGGTGACAACATTAGCTCTCCCTCTTCTTCGAGAAGACGAGCTAAACACAATTATTTCTCGACATGATACTGTTATAAGGCCTTAAATCAAGGATTCAGCTAACATATATCAAAACAACAATACAAGCTACAGTCCTACTTCTAAATTTTATGTATAAGGCATCAACATCGGAAGAACTGAATTTAAATATCAAGAAATCTACAGGTAGATAAGGCTATTACATTAAAATGTCTAACTGACCCCAGGACTCCAGAATGATTTGCTTCTGTCCATGTTTGGGTTTACTACCTCTTCTAAAACACATAAAGGAAATTATCCTAAGAAATTCTATAGGTGGTACCCCTAAACAAAAACTGGAGTCTGGGGTGGGGTAGATATTTTACTGGAATGACCCTTACCTTTTCTTTGTCTTTTTCTCTTCATCACTGCCACTGCCAGCATTGTCACTGTTCCCTGCATTCTTTGGTTTTTTGTTATATTCTTCCATTGCCAAAACGTATTCCTCCTTTGCCTTTGCATGCTTCTCGTCCCATTCCTACAGAACAATATCCAATAAATATACAGCCTGTCTCATGTAAAAACCTCTACCTATTAAGCAGTTTTTTTTTTTTCATTGATTTGAATTTTCATTCAAAAAGATAAATGAATGAACTAGATTAAATTTTCAAAGATAAGGAAATGTCAAATCTTTGAGGTCATTTCTCTTGATTACAATTTTCATAAGATGATGGCTATTTTCCCACAATGCAAAACTTCAAAGTTTGTGTTTTTTCATAACAGCATCCCATTATGTCAGAAATATTTCTCAAATGCAGCATTCATAAAAAAATAACTTTATATTAGAGAAAACAGTTGTTTTAAGAAGAGTTTCCAACAATAACACGATAATTCACAAATAAAAATCTCCAATCAGATTGAAGCACGAAACCTTACTGTGAAAGGAAACCAGAGTACTCAGAGAAAATAATTTATTGGGCAGATGACCTGATACATTCATGCCTACTCGGTTAAAAGAGGAGCATGTTATGATTGTGTCACCCGAAATAATTTTTTTATAACATTTTAAACTAAATTATTTCACCAATGTTTTTAGATACATACCGATTTGTCTTTCATTTCCTTCCAGAGTTCTCCAGCCTTTTTAGAGAGTTCTGTCATGGATAAACTGGGGTTATCTGCCTTAATGCTCTCCCTGTTGGTGTTGAACCAGATCATATACCCAGACATGGGCCGCTTGGGCTTGTTAGGATCACGATTCTTGTTCTTACTCTTCCGCTTCACCTTTTTCTGGCCAGGCTCTCTCTACAAGTGGAGTACAGTTATCACTTAAGTTAATAACTTTACAGATGAAAATATGTTATTTGAGTTTAATTATTGTACTTCAAATTCACATGGCCAACAGTAAACTTTCATTGATGAAAATTTTGTGTTATTTCAGTTGATTACTGTGCTTGGTAAACATTTAACAGTGTTTTTGAAATGGAATCTCATGACATTGGAATCTGTCAAAGACTATTACAATAAAATATGTATCCTACAGGAGGATCCAGAAATAAGACATTCTATGCATGGTAAGTTCTAGAGAAAACCAGCCAACTATATAGCACTACTTAACTATAAATCACTTCTATTGGTGGTCACTGTATGACAAACCTGGAATCCTTTGAGTAGATATTTTACTGAAGGAGCCCTAACTTGATAGCAAAATATCTTTAGGACTATTCCAGTGAAATGTATAGCTAAAGGACTCAAAAAATAAAGAAATCCTATGCATCATGGTCAGGGTTTGCGTTGAAGCCGTCCCCATAGCCTTTTGAAGCAAAGAAAATTGAAAGGACCCCGTTTTTTTCTGGAAGCTCCATTCAAATTATTCACAGGGACCCCATTTTATCTGAAAAGGACCCCATTTATGAAATGCCCAGTGCAAACCCTGATGGTTTAAGATGAAAATGTGACTCTTTAATTGAGAGTTTCAATTATTGAGTAGATACACTTGTATATTGACATATTAAACATTGTATGATGTACGTACAACTGTCTTAGCAGTACGAGCTCTCTTCTTTTCCTTCTCTTTGCGTCTTGCCTCTCGTTTAGCTTCAGCTTCTGGACCACTACCCAGATCATCCTCTTCAGACTCTGATGTTGTTGGCGGGTTACTGTCATATCTGAAATGGTCATTACTAAAGTTAATAGCTGTCTATCTATGGTACATGTGGAAATATTTGTCATCAAAAGAAAATTTTATTTTTTCACAAATAATCATATCTGAACAGGTAAGATTGAGAATTCATATTTTCACAACTTAAAACAAGATTTGCCTTGTATTGATAGAAATTAGTCACTAATACATTTTGTTGACATGATATTTATTAAAACCAATAACTTACTCTTCTGCCACTTCACTTCCACTGTCACCAGGGTTAAAAGACTCATCTGGAAAAGAAAATGAAGGTTAATATTGACCGGCTAGTTTTTTCATCATTATCAGTTTTATATCGGGATTTTCATTTGTAAAGAGCTAATTATACTACTAATTATGAACCACAATATCTGTAACAAGGAATGCAGAGAAGATATACATACAAGGATGACAAATACTATGACCAATAAACACTATACAAAGATGAAAATGGAAAATCTTAAGAAAGGCTGAAATTTATTTCTTAAGTGGAAACTATATATAGAATTAGCCATTTTTGAAAGCTAAACAGGCTGAAATCAGCCAATCAGCTGAAGATTTTCTGACAACAATATCACACAAGACATGAATGGAATTAGTCATCTTTTGAGAGCTAAAAAGGCTGGAATCAGCCAATTGGCGGAAAATTTTCTGACAACAACTTAAAACATTTTACTGTTAAGTGCCAACTTCTTTTGATAGTGTATGGAAAATTAAATGTTTTTCATTAGTCTTTTCAAAGATTATTTTTTAAGTTCAGCCAAAGGATTCCTGTGATCAATAAGAGAAAGTCAATTTAGGAACAACATATTCATCAAACCACTAACAGAACTGAAATAATTCAAACAGTATCAGATGATAATTAACCACAATTTCTTCAAAACCCACTTTACAGTTCTTTATTTCTGAACTCCTTTCACAGGATATATTTTCTGGCATAGCCCCGACAGCCTCCCTTGTGTGCAAGTTACATGCGTGTGGTGAATGTGTGTTTTGAAAGGCTGTTGTATGTTTGTGCTTGTCTTCATGTGATAGTGCTGAACTGATGCCAACTTTCAAGTGTTACGTCATGGAAGCATACTGCTTAAGATGCATGTGACACCCCAACCGGTTACATTCAAATAACAACTCCTGAAAAGCTGACCGCTAAGAATGAGTAACAACTGCCATTTTTATACTCTGGTATGTCTTGGCCACAGGTCAAACCCAAAGCATTCTTCACAGAGGCAAACACTCAACTAAAGGCCAAAAAGTGAGGCATTGTCAAGGGAGACATTTAGAAGAAGAGAAAAGATAAGAACCCAAATTTAGTTGCCTCTTAAAAAATGCAATGGGGACAGCAGGTACAATTCTTACCTACCTGCAGTGCCTGTATTATAGACCTAGTGATCATTTTACCTGAGCTGTCTGTATCATCATCCTCATCATCACTGTATCTATCCTTCCCTTCAGCCTTCATCCTCTCCAGGTATGCATCGTGATCACCGTCATCATCATCGCTATCATTCATGTCGTCCGCATAGTTGGCACTCTGCTTCTGGTCCTATCAAGCAAAACATTTGCTGATTATAATAATGTCATAAGATTTTTTAACTTAACGATCTAGTAAACTTTATGGAAATGATGGTGATGTTGATATATGGCTGATTTCGGGGATGACAATACTTTTTAGAAATACAGGTATATTTTCTTATCTATATTGATTCTGTTAGTTACATCAATGTAAATATAAATTCATGCATAAATTATTTCTTGTATTTTCTTTGTTAATATGGTACAAATAATCAATAGCAACAAAAAATGTTATATCTCAGTTTAAGACATAAGCAATATATCAATAACTTCACGGATTAATTCTGTTTATTTTTTCATCAATTTCTGTTGAACATTTTTTTTTTTACTTTTTTACTTTTAACAATTTTAATTTTTACTTTTTGATGGATGATAATACTCGCACTGAAAATGACAATTACATGCAATGTACTACTTAATCAGTTCTGTGATTGAATGACTATATTTTAGGTCCATTCAAAAGACATCACAACTTACTAATTTTCCACCAATGTTCTTTACCCGGAGTTTCTTATTACTAACAAAATCGTATAACTTGCCATATTCATCCCTGAAAATAAAGATAAAATTTTAACAAAATTAGCAATTTAATAATGATAAAAATAAAAAAAAATTGTCATTACTCTTAACTGTAAAACATACATATTTTAGCAGTTTTAGCACCGAAATCATTACGCTAAATTATGACTTGGCTAATTGCAATTTCTGTACATGTTGACCACAAGTACTACATTATGCTAATCTGTTTTTAATTCATCAGTTGAGTGCACTGAAGTTTATAAATATGTACCATCAAACCTGTCAAGTGACCTTCCTCGGGAGCCAATAAATAAGGTCACATATGACAGGTAGTTTCTTAATCAAGGTTCAAAGGGAAAAGGCACGAAAAGGAAAGTTCATAATTATTCCTCGACAACTTATATTGATTTATAAAACACAACTACAAACTGAAAATGAAATGCATCAAATAAATTATGACAACACATTAAGTTTGCAGTACAACTTTGATTTGATGAAAACTTTGTCTTCACTTTATTATAAACAGATGATCTATTGTCTGAGTTATGATCATCGATATTCCTAACATAAATATCTAATCATCTTATATAATATATAATTCCAACTCACTTTTCTATACCAACGAAGGTGTGCATATTGCCGGACTTTGTCTCCACGTCAAAGTCAAATGACCTTGTACTGCCTGCACTCCTGGCAAAGTTAACACTGGACACCTCGTCAAATCGAATGTGCATCGGAGGTTTGTGTATAAATATGAAGCCCCTCTCTAGTGGGTAAAGGAATCCAGTGGCTGCTTTGTAGGAACAACTAATAGCATTGGTTCCTGAACTCCTGCAATATACATGTTCTCATTATCATTTTCTGCTATGTTTTACAACTTCGAACAGGCAGTCTCTCTTTAACAAGAAGTGTTACTTTACAAAAATGAAGAGGGTATGAAGGAACATCTTTCCATTTTCCCAATTTTCATTAAAATCCTACTGGTTCTGAAAAAAAAACTATCAGTGTTATTTCCTATATAGTTTTCCAGCAGTCAGATCTAGAGCCTTCATAGATTGGGAAAATAGATTCTGACAGAATGTGTTTTCCCAATCTATGGAGGTTCTGGCTGCTGGAAAACTAGATAAAAAAAATAACACTGATAGTTTTTTTGTCTTACTCTTCCCAAAAGCTTTTACAGCAAACAATAAATCTATACCAAGTAATTCATTTTCAAAATACATCATACCAGTTACAATGATGTTTTTTTAGTTTCTTATTAAGCCAGATTCATTGCAATATAATGTCAACATTCCAGATATTAACTCCAAAATTTGACTCGAGTTAATAACACTAATGGAAGTATTTAGAGCTGTTAAATATGTTAAGAAAACAACATGACATTTTATTTAAATTGCCTAATATTCTGAAATGTAATTTTGAGGCTGTGGATATGAATTATATTTAAAAGCATTACAAACTTTTTGATGGACAAAGAAGTTACCCAATGAATGTTCCAGGGACTGTGATCTTTCTGTTGGTTACCGCCTTAAATACCCGACTGATGACTTCATACTCCAAACCGGACATCTCGCGCTGTAATTTACCCTCGTATTTCGTCTCGAAGTCTTCACTGCAAACATTGCCAAACATAATGTACATCCAGTATTAGAGATATCATACATAATCCTACCAAGTGTCGGTCTAGTTATACATCCAGTATTAGAGATATCATACATAATCCTACCAAGTGTCGGTCTAGTTATACTAATTCTTTCATCTCATCACTGTGATAAGTTAAAAATTTTGCATCATGGAGATTTTAATGTCCCTCTCCTTGAGGTGGCTTATTGCATTTTCAGGCTTTACGCAGCGTTACTTAAAAGGAGTCCTAAGTCTAGCTTAATGGTTTTCCTCAAGTAAAAAGGGCTCTTCAGAAGATTTCCCCTGCTTCAAAAGGCAATAGAGGGACAGCTCCAAATTTTCAGATTTCAACTGATGGATTTAAATTATAATATGACATAGGTTAGGATAATTATCAGACATGGGTCTTTTGTTGGTTATAATAAGAAAGCAGCATCAAGCTGCAACATTTCTTTCTACCCATTACCACATTCATCATAAACAGTTACCACGACACCAGAGTTTAACATGTTTAACAATTAACTTATTAAATCTGCAGCCTCTGACAACAGCTGAGGAGAAAGTGTATACATTTATACATCAGCTTCAAGTTATTCTTACTCTGACTGGCCCAGTTCTAATGTCATCTCGTCATCCTTTTGGAAGAGAAGAATGATGAAGGGATATCTTGTCTGTCCTTGTTTGATGGGAGGATCCAAACTCACCTGTTTGAATGAAATATACAAAATCATAGTGGTGTAATGATTCACTGATGAATCAATGTATTGAATTGCAGAATAGTGCATCAATGTATCGTCTATCCTCGATTTGTATCATGATACTTGAAAATTTGTAGTTATCTCCCTTGAACAAGGTTAGGCCGTTTCAGCACCTATAAAGCCACCTGTCAAGAGTTCTTTCAAATCCAAGTTATCTAAATTCAAGAATACTTTGTGTGAAACAGACAAAACATGTTTTTTTGTAACAAATGTAGACAAAGACGCAAATATTACAGAAATACCACAAACAAAACACTACTGTATGATGGAATACCAGATATCTGGTAAGTTATCAGCTTTAAATATATATCATGATACGTTTCATATCGTGACCCCTGTATCACGATGCGAATCGTATTGTTACCCACCTTGCAATACACAGCTCTACAAAATAACAATTTAATTGTAAACAACTTTTTGTTTAACACACAGACAAAATAGTAATTCTGTGATTTCTTTTGTTACCAAAAATAATTTCAATGTCAATCTACATATAAGATTAAGATTTGAAATTGAAAATGGTTGCTATTTGAAAATTCATGCAGCATAACTCACCACAAAGAACATCTGTCTGCCATCTTTGTGAGGCAGGAGGAACAACCGTAAAACTGTTGTGTAAGGGATTTTGTAGTCAAATGTTTTACCATGAAGCTGTAGGAAAGTTGGGTAAATCTTGAAGTCATACCGACCTCTGAAAATATAAATTCAGAATATTTGTTATTAAGATACAATGGATCATACTGATAATCATATTTAAATACAAAATCAAAATACCGTTTTATTTTTCTACTGTCTTCTAAATCTTTTTCACATCATTTTAGTTTCTGTCCATTGTCACTAGAAAATAACCAAAATTCTATCATAACTCTTTTTTTATGATATAATTCAAGATATCATAAAAATCTCTTTCTTAATTTGAAACAAAGGATACATATATCCCCTCGTATGTACCAGCCACAGCTGTCAGTCTGCTTCTGGTTAGTACTAATAGGAAAAAAATATTAGCCCTACTCCTTCTATATCAGCATGATGGGAATGCTATATCCCTCTCCCTGTCATTGTCACATGGGAATAATAACAACGGGATGTGAGCAAAGTATGATGACAATCTGATTATATACCTGGGTGTGAGACAATGTACTTCTGTGAATACTGCAATAGTTTCTCCAGTTGCCTGAATAATGTCTGCTTTGTCAAGAACATTCTCGTAAAATTCCTGTCAAAAAACAAACATGAAATATAAGGAAACAAAAGCCATGAAATGTTTAGATTTTTTTTTTATAGTAAAATCCAAATTCCAATGAAAGGGTAGCCCACCTGGAGGGATCTGGGGGCATGTCCCTCCATCCTCCAATCCAAACAATGGGAGAAAATTATAATTCTAGATGCAGATTCTTGATCGTACACCATGGAATTTTCTAAATTGTTTTGAAAAATGAAATTTTGTTTTATTTAATCTACAGGTGTAGATGAAGAAAACTTAAGCTAAACATCATACATTGAAAATGTTGACAGCCCCATGTATGTGTTCCATGTCTCTACTTTGAAATCAGCAAACTCCTTACCTTAGCTAACAGAGAATTTTTGTTTTCAATTTTGGAAGAAAACAGTTAATTTGAAAGAATTTCTTCTTTTTTTTTTGGAGGAAAACTGCAAATTTTGTGAAAGGGGGTCACTATCAGCCCCAAAAAGTCCTGGACTTTGAGTATTTAATTTTAAGACACAAATCCTCTTACCAAAGTGTGATATATGGTAAGGCAAGGCAAATGCTGTAGATCGCAGGGATCACTTTGGGCAGAGATTTGGGGATTTTTACCCATGTTTTAAAAAAAAATCTCATTAAAAATTCAAAATTGTACCTCTTTATACAGACAAATATCATAGGAATTTTGCTAATCTCATAAAATCTCCCATAGGTTTTAAGAGCCAGAGTTATCCCTGAGATCCCAATGAAAAAAATTATTGGCGGTGCATAAAAATTAACTTAAATACTTAGAAACTACTGATTACCTGTACTGGATCTTTAATCTCTGTGTTTTCTCCCTTTTCAGCATTTGCTGCTGCTGCTGCTGCGGCTGCTGGTTGTCCGGGAATATGGAAACGGAGTTCCATGAGGGACACTGCAGCATCATCATTTTGATGAAATTCCAATGTCACTTCACTCTTGGTGGTAGTTGAATGGGAAACATGATTGAGTGGTACTTCAAAAGCAAGTTTGTTGTCAACCTCAAAGTTCAGGGAGTTTCCTGGAAACAATTTGACATTTATATACATACTTTTCTAAGTATACTGAACAAGTCTAAAACATGTATAGAACTGTTTCAAATGCCAATGATCCAAGGCATCCCTTGAGAATGTTTTTGACTCCCCAAAATCAGATCAGACACTAGGGATTGAAGAGACATGTCTAACTGACATATGTTTGACACTTCACATTTCTCACAAATTTTATAGTGATTTGAGTTCTGAAATTGCCTAAATTTGTCATTTGAGGGTCAAGTGAATGCCCTGTGACCAATACAAGATTGTGAAAGTTTTCATTTATTTTAGGAATTTAAAGTATTGGAAATGTACATTCATTCATAAAATACCTCTTTTAATTAAAAAAAAAACAACAACAAACAAACAAAAACAAACTTAAACTACTACATTTTAAGCTGTTCTTCATATTGGTGTTGGTTGTTATATAATTATCATTTTGAATTTATAATAAAGAAGCTTTACAGATAATTCTTTTCTAACTTAGGGTCAGAAATCAACTGACCTAAAGATTAAGTTTGTTGACAAGTATGCTGAAAATAACGGAGTTTCCTGTGCCTCTTGATCTTACCTGTGAAGTTTGCAAGTCCCCAGTTCCATCCCTTGACAGACATATCTTGTTTTTCTAAATTTGTTTGATAATATTTTGATACAAAGTTTGACAACTTGTCAAAATCCTGTCAACAAAACATTTCATAAGATTGGTTATTACAAAATTGACAATGTACATTTCTATGACAGTTGATTTTTCAAATTTTAGTTTGAAACATGATTTCTAGAAAATTATGAATATAACTTTATAAAAATGAATTAAATTCTTGGAATTTTATATAATCTGTCTATGAACTCTTGTTAATTTTTAAAGATTTATTTAATTTCATCATTCAACTGGATACAACTATCTGCGAACAAAATTGTCCATGGATTAATTTAATACTTACTGCTTCTTTGAATCCATCATATCTGTGGATAATACCAGTATCTAACATAAACTTTAAACAATAGCCTCTCGCTCGTTTTAACCAGTAGACTTTGTCAACATCTGTGCTTTGATATTGATCAACCTTTCCAGTTTTAATGTTTTTGAAACTAACACTGGTGCTCTGCAGCTTCAGCTTGCCTGCATTCTGAAAATAAAATTGGCAAGGTTACAATTGAGAATGATATGGCAAAGGCACATACAAATGTACCAGCATACATATATGTGTATTGAAATATTGATACCATATCTCGATCATTTCAAATAGAATAAATTTAAAAGCTTTTTCACTTTTAAGATAACCTAGCAATATACCAGCTGCCTCATGGATCAGTCTACTTCTGTTCTAGTTTCCGTAGTGTTGTACATAAGGAGTTAGGAGCTCTCCAAGAAAGGCGAGATAAGTAGACATATAATCTTGATTTTGCAATACTTCTTCATATCTTATGATTCAATATTCCCAATACAAAAAACACTCAATTTTCGGAATTCAGGTTTAACAGTTTTTTGTTTTTGTTGATTTTCTCCTGTAAAACATATCAACCGAATTTCGCTTTTTCAAAAAGTGTAAAAACTAAATTTGAAATTTTATATATTGGACACATTCAGTGGTAAAATAAAAGTTGCCTGGCCTTCTTGAGGGGAGTTTTGAATCTGTTAATGACTGATATTAGTGTGTCGTGTCAAAATTATATTGCGAGTCGAGAAGACGCTGAATTTCTACTCAACATTGGTCTCTGTGTACCTCATCTACTAAGATGATTGACCTACCACACATATTGAGTATCATGTCAATAGGACCTACTTGGAAAGATGTTGCAAACTAACGAATTGAGTCAGTTAACGTTGCGGGTAATAGTTCTGCATTTGAGTAACAGTCACCACTGGAGAAATATTGAGTCATATCAGGAGCATATAGTGCTGATGTCATAGGTAAGCACGAGTTTACCTATCTTTCTTAGCCACAGTATAAACAATGTAGGTGAGAATAAATAATTTTTCCCTTTATGTGAAATATAATAAAGTTTATTCAAGTCTAATGAAAATAATATTACCAGGGCTCCTCGGACTTCCTGAACAACGTCTGAATATTCTTGAATGTCACTCATTATTAATATTCTCTGGATATTTCATAAAATCAAACCAATTCCGACGGTCCAACTCTCTACATTTCTTCGTATCACATGTGGCTGATGTTAGCAGAACATTTCTCGTGTTGTCTTTTTTAGATCGGTCCTCGTGTGACGCGAACGTTAACTTCCGGTTTCATATTCGAAAATATTTTCAGATTTGAAATCTAATTAACACTGTTATACTGATATCTTAATAATTGAGCGACACACAATGAAAGTATTGATCGAACTGAATAACCAATAAACACATTTTATCATATTTTTTTATAATCTATTACATGTTTACAAGCACTTGCTTCTAGGAATTGATATATACATCCTGGTGGGCCTCATATAATACCAGAAAATATGGCGGGAAATAGTATCATTTTTGTATAAGATTGTTTTAATTATCTAAATCGTCTTGTCCAGCTCGTGAATGCTGATAAAAGTAAAAAACATGTTTTCACAAATTCGTTTTTACTATTAATTGTGACTGTCATTGTCAACCATGGTCAGTTTATTGTGCCGGTGTCCAAAACGGAAGTGGACGATTGTGTATTGCCATTACGTCACGGTTACCTTTCCTTGTCACTTCCTGTCGCAGTTCTGTCACCTGCAAGCGAGACAACCTGGATGCACCCGTGTCTATTGTTATCCAGGTAAGTCACGAGAACGCGGAAGTTTTTACTTCAGCATAATAAATAAACGGAATCGTTAAGAGAGAGCTTAGAAATCGACACGGGCGACATATATGGTTGGGTCCACAAGAAACATGAGTGATAATCGGTGTAAAAATGTGTATTGTAAAACACAACACCGTCTACCCTGGTCTCGCTTACGCTTGTTCTATCGCATATATGCCTATATCAACATACAACAGTCATCTACAAAATCGTCAGAGTTAATATTTTATTGGAAATTAAGCTATTTATATTTTTAAATATTTTATAGATTCCCTCGTGGATTTTTTTTTTTTTTTTTTTTGTGAATAATCAGTAGATTTCTAAATAGTGACGGTTTTCAACATGAACATGCTTGAAAATACATCCATACTATCACATAAATACATTAAGTGCATGTTGCTGCGATTTTTGAATTGATTTACAATGAAGGTAACAATGTAAAAATATGTTATAGAATAATGTTGAGACTTTGAATGACATCATTTGCTATATAAATATAATACAATAATTAGATTTCTGAATATGACTAAGACAGTAGTACATAAGTAAATAAGAGAAATAAGTCAATGAAAAACAAATAGATACAACCAACTGAAAAAAATATTCTCAAAATTGTCAATAGATGTATGTATATTAAAAAATGATCCCAGAAACCCCAAAAGAAAGATTTTTCACTCCCCTAAACTGGTGTTTTTCCCTTGCTCAATCGTCGGAGGAAAGGGCTTTACATAAGAGTCCTAAATATCTTATACACACAGGTATATGTTTGTTATGTTATTTTCCTGTTTGACGAGGTGCTTGTTTATTGATTAGTGCTATTGCTCAGGAGACACTTAATTACCTGGCTGCATGCTGTATACCTTGTTCTGAGTTGTTTGTTTGGATGCTTACATGAAATTTTAATGAGCGTAACAGAAAACATCAGTACATGTAGCAACAAAAGGCAATTACCATCAATGAAAATTCACTGTGGTGCTTTTTCTTCAACAACAAAAATCAGAGACCATTATAACTGTCATCTTATTCATGATGGGAAAATAAACAATTGGCTTTAATTTCCAAAATTCTAATGAATTAAATCTAGTTAAAGGTCAAGTTTTAAGAGGTCCCAAGTCAAAGCATTGTTTGGTTGATGAAAGGTGTTTCTCTGAATTTATTGCTTAAAACAATTTTATGATGAAAAAAAAAAAAAAAATTATTTTATTTTTCCTCCTAAAATCTGATCATATTGTCAATATGTTATAAACGGATGACCAATGTCAATGTGCTTTTAATGTAATATTCTTAAAGATATGTTTGCATTAAATGACTTTATCCCATAACCACGCTTGTTTCACAACTGATATGGCACGTGATAAAATTCGTAGCAGTGTGTTATTGTTTTTGTTTACAAACCGCGGTGTGTAACCACATTCTAAGCCTCCGATTGGTCATTTGTGACCTCCAACGAATCTGATTGGCTAACCTCTGGCCTTTGACCACGGACTATTTTTACTACTCTCACTTATCTTCTCTTTTTTTTTGCCGTCTGTCTTCAAAAGATCAGCATGGACACGTTTTGATGATTTTTTGGTGCTCAACATTAGCATATTAAACTGGGTGAGAGGGGTCCCCGGGTGTCCTCATGGAAATGTCGATTAATCTGGGGTTTGAGTCGTACGAAATATAATTTGATGGTAAAATAGACGACGGAAGCGAGATATTGCATCGATTATAGGCCTACAAGTAGCGAATTAAAACTGACCCCCCCCCCTTGATTCTAGATATGCAGTGGATCCCGATAGCAATGAATGAATTATCAAAACAATGAACAAATGTAATACAAAATGGTTAAATCGCTGTCTCTAAATCGTAGCCATTTGAATGAAAAGGTCGCACCATCTAACGTAACTGTTAGGCAGCTTCCCTTTTAGTTGGGTGTCATTCGGTACGGACCAGGAAAAAAAACCGAATAAACATAAGTTTTCTTATCATTCCACTTACCTTTATTACGAATATATTTATCCCAAACACAAAACTTTAAAAATCATCTTGGAATATTTGTCTCATGTCACTAAACTGACGAGATTTCTTGTAAACACACTGACAAACGTAAACTAGGTCTACATAACTGTTAGGCCTATATTGCTCAACACTCCAGCTCTCGGTTTCCGAAATATTTATTGACATGCACGATGTCTTGAATGAATAAATCTCAGAATGAACATTTAACATCACAATAACCAGTAATAGCATACCTACGAAATCCAGGAAAGGACCGATAATTGAATCTGACAATGATTAGTCTAATATTCAGCGGTGACGTTCAACTTCGTGATGACGGTGTCGTCTTCTAATATTTCGAGCGGAGTTATTTAAACAAGTTACCTATTAATAAATTACACAGATACAAGGACTTTCAAACTTATATTTCGTTTTGTGAAATAATATCATTTAAAAATATAGTACAGAAGATATGAGTCGTGCATCTAAAATAGATGATAAGCTTTCGTTCATAACGACCTATATTTTGTCCCGTAGTGATTTGGTTCACGGAATTTAGTTGCTACGTTGGGAGAATTTGAACTTGACATGCTTACATTTGTAAGTAAAGAAGTTATGGGATAAACAAGTTCCCCTACTCGTGACGATTGTTTATCATTTTTATCCAACTCTCGTTAGTTAATTTTCTAATTTTGAAAAGACACTCGCTAAAGCTCGTGTCTTTTCAAAATTAGAAAATTAACTAACTCGAGTTGGATAAAAATGATAAACAATCTCCACTCGTTGGGGAACCTCTATTTATCTGCAATCCTTACACAGTCATATTACCATACATGCATGTATTTTTGCATGTATTCTTACTGCTGTCTAAAGTAAAACTGCTTTCTGATCAAATTTGGGTTTTTATGTAGTTGATAATTACTAACAGGGTTTTATGATTATTTTTGCCTTATGGTTTAACAAATCACAATTTCATGTTTCCTAGCTATTGGGGAGCTCCCAATTACCTTAATTGAAATATTCTTAAATACTGAGAATTTGTGTCTTCACAAAAATAACAAAAATAAAAAGTAAAATGTTAAAAAATGTATAAAGAACCAACTGGTTGTGCTATACATACTATCACTGATGATGTTTATACAATCCCTGTCACCTAGCTGACACAGCATGAAGCTTTCATTATCTCAGAGACCTGTTTCACATCCTGTTGTTCATCTCAGTGTTACAAATGTTTTGTCATTGTTCCATTCAGTTGGCAATTAATAACTTATGTGAAAGCAAAGTTTGAAAGATAAATGTCTTGCTCAAAGGCAAACCATTTTGATACTTAAGCTACCAAGTATTTTAATAAAAATCTCTTGAATGTTTATATATATCCAAAAGTAGATATACAATGTATAGTGATAATATATTTTAAACTTGTTTTGTTCTGTAGTGTTTATTCATATTCTTTTGACTTAATTTTGCACTCGTATTTAATGTGAAGATAGCCAAAATATAAGTATTTTTTAAGGATCTAACATTCCTGTTGAATAATTGTTCCAGTTTAAATCATGAATTGTAAGTTAACTTTGTCACTAGAAAAAATACATATAAATATATATGATAAAATTATCTACAAGTTTCTTTAACTTGAATTTGAGTTAGTCTACTTGTTCTGGGTGGTTGGTTTTAAGATAAATCCAGTCTTTCTAAAGGTTCAAATCTGGATCGTAACAATATTTAAATAATTCAATACTCCAGCAGCGTTGTCCTATCATCAATATATATAGAACAGCATGCTGTACTTTCCTGTAGTGGCAGTGTAAGTGGTAAGGTATATAGATGTTTGTCAAGGTGAGATGTGTATCACTGATTTATCTGATGAACACTTTATATACCTGGGTCTGTGTGTTGGACATCTGTCACCTGACCTACCTAGATCTATATATATATTTATACAGGTAAACAAGCGCTATCAATCTGTTGTTAATATTTCAACTTTCCTTTTTAAGTTTCGTTGGTATCCTTGATAAGGTCCGGACTTGAAGTAATTGTGTAATTATTTTGTTTTTCGAACAAGTTATTTGTTATCAAAAGTCTAATAAATATTATTAATATATACAACAGCATGTCCTGACAAGAGGTCACAAAACTTAAAACTGAGATCAATTTTTTTCCCTTTCTATTTCATGCTTAGCATATATTACTTGTTTCTGCATTATACATTAGTATAGGAATACTTGGAGTGTTTGTTTGTTTGCTGGGTTTATCGCCCCATGAACAGCTGGAGTGTTTGTTTGTTTGCTGGGTTTATCGCCCGATGAACAGCCAGGGTCATTTTGAGACAGGGTCTCCTTGTAGTAGTTGGTGGCTACCTCACTGAACAATATACAGGAGTCCTGCCACATATGCCATCCTGATAAATTAGGGTAAAGTGTCTTGCCCATGGACACAAACAGGACAGCACAGCTTGACTGGCTGGTTTCTCGGCTTCCTGAGAAACAGGATTTAACATGGATAGGGAGCATCCAACCACGCACCTCAGATCTTCATCTGAGGTTACATGGCCGGCACTTTTAACTGGCTGAGCTACCACAGCCCCTCGGAATACCAGTGATTTATAGTGGCCAGTAATTAGGGCCAATTAGTAAATTTTTTAATCTTAGATCAATAAATTGAGGGAGCAGAATACAAGGTGATGGAAGCTGAGGGCAATGGTGAGAGAGCACGGCTAATCTCACTCCAGGATTTTGCTCCTACTTCTTATCGCCTGCATTGTGATCACGATCTCACATCCTGGTCATCAGGATTCCGCTCCCTCTTATCTCCTGTGCCATTGTGATAATGATCTCGCACCATAGTCATCATGTCTAAATAAATGTACAAATTGCTGTTTTGAACAATCATAAAAAAATGGGCCTTCAAAGTAATTGTCATTTCAAATTATATCAAGCCAAAATTATGTTGGAATATCATTGGAGCACAGGAACATTTGGGGTCATTAGTTACTTCAGGTCAAAATACTTATTTATTACTGTAAATATGAAAAATCTTCAAAATGACCAGATGTACTAACATTATTACATTATACTAAATAGTATAATACTGTACATGTTCACCAAAGGTAATTGGCACAGAATTACTATAATTTGTAACATACTGTGTTATTTAATGCTGATAGCATAGGACTTGATACTTCAGTGAGATTGCAGTTCAATGCATTTTCGATTACTCTTTATCGGTAGAAGATATTCAAAAGGCACTAAAATTTCTTAAAAACAAGTTTATCTGTCCCGATTATTTCTAAAGCCATTGATAAAGATTACACTATTCTTTTTGTATCTGAAAGGAGCAAATTGAAAATTCTGACATTCTAGGGTTGCTCATTTAGAGACCTTAAGATACAAACCCTTAACATACCCTGGTAGCTATCGTTGAACTGTAGCAAGTTATTTTCAAGCTAACCTTTCATTCATGTTTTGCCATGTTGATAATAATCCGTATTTACTTTGGAAAGACCACTAAATACTACACCTACCGAGAGTCAGACCCATGATAACTCTTTATTTACATTTATACACGATAGAAAATATATTACACATAATATAAAAAATAAGTCGTTTGCAATGACACAAAAATGCAATATTTTTTTATACATCTGACGAACTCTGATGATGTATTATGGTATACTGTCATATATATGTCTGAATGCTTCTACAATTTTTGTCAGTAAAATCATTGAAGATTTGTGGCAATTTCTTCACTAAAAATGATAAGCTGAAACTTTTGAAAGGCGAATAAATAGCGTCAACTTTGCCGTAAGTATATACTTGGCAACTTTTTATAATGAAAAATATTCAACGGCCAATGTTTTATTTATTTTCAATCAATCTTTATTACTCTATGTCAGACATGGAGCAACTTCAAATTTTACTAAAATATCTATATTGTCTTGAGCTAAGGTAGATCGTTATAATTCCTAATTATTATGGTAGATAGTACGTGGTTGAACATAAATGTACTTTGAATATCAAGCCTTAGGTACATTTGATATATTTCTTAGGAAGATGAGGAAGATTATGTTGTAGGTGTAATTTACTCAGAATCTTATACTACTGTGTATTATATACAATTACAACTATTCTGCAATAACAACAGACTTTCCTTATTTTCCACAGATGATTTGATTGGATAATTATCTATACAGTCTGGACAAGAATGACCACCTTGTTATCTTAAGTAAAGATTTGTCAGGTAAGTGGGAAAATTTTACAAGAACACATCTATAAATAACCTCTGTCTTTAAATAGATTTAGTATAGATTTTTCAAATTTGTATGTTTTAATATCAGGGTCTCTGCTTTATTCAAATAGATTTTTCAACAGGAATCTTAAACTTGAGAATTAAGGGTAGAGCTGGTAGTCATTTAATCGTTACTAGATCATATTAATTACCTTTGTTACGATTGAAAAAAAATGATATAAAGGTTTGAGAGAAAAAAAATCTGCTGAATTACTGTTTTGTAAACAAAAGCGAAAGGAACAGAAATACAGAAGCATTTATTTATTGTTTATATAAAACTGTATGAGTTTAGATTAAAGAAATAACTTTTTAATAGCTGAAAAAAACCAAGAACTCATATCTGCACTGACATGTTAGATTGAATACATATTCTTTCATGAATATGTTGACATGTTAAGCATATATAATAATGATCTGTGTGTCAATTTCACCTGGAGTTCATTTTGAAATTTACATTTTGATGTATTTCTTTTGTAACGACTTGGACTCACTGATCTATAAATCACGTAACATGTGTTAAGTGGCCCCCTTCTTCACATATATGATCATGGCATTTATATAGCCTATAAACTACAAATTTGAACTTGAATAGCATGTTCCCAAGCATTTTATGCATGCTACTGAAATACATTATCGTTTAATTTACAACCTAATTTACATAAAGCAGTTTATATAATCTATATTTTTTATGCAGACAAATTATTTGCACAACCTTATATATATATATACCCTTGTCACTACCCATATACCCTTGTCACTACCCCTGAATATATTGTGATACATAAATTATATGCTAATTGTGTGGTTTATTGAATTGTTCAATTTTCCCTTTTACTGTGCATATATCAGCCTTTGTGTAGTTCTGATTTAAGCAGGTGACACTGGAATTACGCAGTTTCGTTAAAACTGTCAACATGTGTACGGCCATACATTATCATTCATTTAGGGCTAATTCTCCTAAGAGTTAAAGGATGATAACCGTATAACACAATTGCGACACATAGAAATTATTGCTTAAAGCTTAAGACTATCTGTGATAAAGTGAACTATTGGTATAATTTCTGAATTGATTAATTTTTTTTGTTAGACATTGCTTATTTATGAGATATTTTTCAAGATTTTTTTCTTTTCACAAGAATCAATAATTGCTGTATATGTATAAAGTTTAAAATACTTGTTATTGCAGATAATTGTATTAAAATTCAATTTTTAGTATTAGAGGAATTCAGCTGAAATGTTGATACGTTAGAACTAACTATTACAGATATTTACCACCGAAAAGGAGTGATTGTATTCTTATGAAGGAATTTGGGATTTAAATACAAGAGGTGAACACATGAGATTCAATTGAAATTCCTGTCTACCTTAGTAAATTAATAACGTGCATTTCAGTCCGGGATTAACCTACCGTGTAATTGTTGCAGTCAACACACTAGTTTGTATTGTGTGGGATATATAAAACGAAGGAATTTTCAGATGTACAAACACGCCTGAGTGAGACTGGATTAAGCTGTCCTGTTGGAGTTGTGTATATGTGACAAGTTAAGAAGAATACTCATTTCTCTTTGATAATGATGCCGGATCTGCATTAACAACACAGTCACTAGAATATACGACTCAAAAAGTATCCCCTCAACATCCGCTGTCTAAGGGTGATATGATATTTGTGCTTGGCATAGCCTTTATATTATAATTGGTTTGTCTGAGGAGGAGCAGCACAAAGGAAGATCATGACGTCGTCAACATCATCTATTGATGACTTATTAGATTTAGACTTTGGCACACCTGTAGCTGCTGATGCTGGTGATAATGATCAAAGGTCACCAGGTGCAATAGAGGTGGTAGGCCGGTCTGAACCATCACATACATCAAATACTCTCTTGTTGGATTTTGGTGCCTCAACAACAGAATCGAGTACTGACGATAACCTACAAAGCACAAAGGATGGAGATTTCTGTCTGTTCGCGATGGATGACGTCACTGGTCAAGGATTTAATACACTGACCACTGACAAATCAGCCATAACGCCTACGTCTCCTTGGCAGCCGCTGGACGTTTTACCTGGTCAGGTAGACCTGACACCGTCGCGACAGAGTAAATCCAGCGTGGGTTCCCTCAACGACGAGGATGCTCTTCTGTTTGATCCCCTTGCTCCCATGTCACCATTCGAGCCTACACAGGTATTCCTACACAACGCATGTGCATTTCACACCCTTACTCGTGTATACCATGGCTTGGGCTATCCTAGTAGTTGTTGGATGTGGATGTTGTACACTGTTAAATGTTGTACCTGTTTTGTTTATTGGTTTTCTACATGGTGGTAGTTCCTTCTACTTCGTACATTGATCAGGTAATTTTGTATTATTTTTTGTAGATAGCTTCTTAGGATGCTTTTTCTGTGGTTAAAAGATTATTTGTTGTGATTGTTTTCTGTACTTATTTTCTTTGTAAACAAATTTATATACACTAGCTGGAAAGCTTCTATATGTTGTACACTTTGTCTATCCCGTGTCAATGTGGCCAAAGTTGTTTATTACACCATGTGAAGGTGTGACACACCAGTACACACTCTGTCAGGCTCTTGTGACAGGTAAAAGGCTTTTTATGTGCTGTTTTGCAATAACCGTGCAGACAGGCAGACATCTGCGTTATGCACCTATAATATTAATTATCAACATGTGTATATAAGTTGTATTATTCTAACAAATTTTATGTGCAACCAGGATTTTAGCGGCTTTCAGTGTTGGACTAAACCACAAGTCACTGTAATGATCAATGTTTATTGCAGTGTCTCGTCATTCATATTCTAGATCTGTATGTCTGATAAAAAAAAATATCATTTTACCTGTACCAACATAAAAAATAATTTTCTCTGATGTCATCATATCAGATGTGTATAAGGGTTATCCAATGTAATTTGTCAGTCTAGAGCATTCTTGTAGGGACCGAAAATAAAACAAACCTTTACTCCCACAAGATTTTAACATGATCAGTAAAATATTTTCATAATTTGTTTTTAAATGGTTGAGATCCCCAAATGAAATCTAAAAGTTACAGGGATTTTTTTTATCAATATAAAATCTGGCCATGCCATATATTGCTACAAAGGTGAGACTCATTATGTTTTTTCAGTGTTATCCCCGCCCCCTTCATCTTATGGAAATAGGAGGATCACTGAGCTACAAGTACAATTTGTGAAACATGCACATGCATTCTTATGTTGTCAAAAACAAGGTATTCAGAGTGTTTGCAATCAATTGATGTTTCTTAAAAGCTTCCTCCTCTAAGAAAGTTAGGTCCCTCCATCTTATCTCTAATCTCTAACAGTGCAGATGATTATTTTATCTTTATTTTGCCCTGATGTCCATGTCAAATTGATGTGACAATCATTGAATTATTCTCATAATGCATTGTACGTAGTTATAATAGAGGACTAGAGAAACCCTTTGTTGCAGCTTTAAGGGTAGACAAGAATATTTCTTGATGTTTGTTTGTTGGTTTTATTGCCCTTTGAACAGCCAGGGGTCTTTTTGTAGTAGTTGGTGACTACCTCACTGAACAACATACAGGAGGTCTGTTGCATGCCATCCAGAACAATTAAGGTAAAGTGTCTTGCCAAAGGACACAACCACCACAGCACAGATCGATCCGTTTCTTAGTTTCATGAGAAACACAAACAGCCCTGGATAAAGGACTGTGTGCCAAGCTACACCTCAGATCTTCACCAGGGGTTACAAAGGCCTTAGCTCTATCGCAGCACTTCAAAACATCTTTTAGGAAAAGTGTTACCTAATTATGATTGAAACATATTTTATTGCCATAAATCAAAGCAAAAAGGATTGGGCGCAAGTTATAACAACATTATTAAGGCCAAGTTTCCCAAATAATTGAAAAGTTCAACATTTGGCAAAAAAGAGAGTGACATCAATTGAATATTTTTGTAAAATTATTCTGTGGAGAAAGCTAAGAAAGTACAGGAGAAAATAATTGTATACATTATTAAATCTATTGCTGGTTTTTATAAATATGTGCACATTTCTGAAAATAATTATATTTGTGTCGAAGGGCAGATGTTCATTTTTCAGAAAGAAGCAATTCTAAGTTTATAACTGATACAAATACTGTGTAGCAGCAAAAGCAATTATGTGTAGGTGGTTAGTAGGCTACCATGGAGCCCTTGTGTTTTGTATAAAGACAGATTATCTCCCCTTGTTTGAAACTCGGATTATCCTAGATACCCCAAAATTAGAAATCTCAATTTCAATATGAATTCTATATTCTAGAGATATATAATGGATTAGTCTAAGGTAGTAGCAGTGGATGAAATTTTTAATGAAGTAAGTGTCATATATATGTTTATACTGCAGTATATTGTTACTGTAAGACGGGAAATGACTTATCTTATTTCCAAAACTGTTCTTCTTAAACAATTTTGCTTTTAAAGAGTAATTGCCAAATGACTGGTATGAAGAGTAATTTGATACCTGAGGTGGGATCTCGTCTTATTCATGAATATTTGAATGAAATGTGTATTTTACTTTTAATACGATGGTGTTGGTACTATTCTCTGCCAGTCAGAGGTGCAGCATATTTAGCGTAGATAGCTAAAGTATATATACTGAAACGAAAAAGAAACGCAACTTCAAATTGTAGGTTTAATAAAATAATACTTGTGAGCATTATGTTTAAATTTCATATGTAATAGTTAATATTGAATATTGATGTAACATCCTTTAAATGTTTAGAGATTTTTAAGAACAGGTCACTTTGCTAGAAGGTCATGATTGGTAGTACCCTACGTGAATCCAAGTTGAAATGGCAGCAGTTTTGAAACCGTGCCCTAATATCGTGTGTGTCCTCCTCGAACAGTTATCACATCTCTAATTCTTTGTTGCATTGAGTTCATCAGGGCATTGACTTTCCGTATTGGAATGTTATTCCATTCTTGGACGAGTGCATTTGCTAACTGAGGGAGGGTATTTGGGGGGTTACGGCGATTTCGAATTCTTCTGTCTAATTCATCCCACAAATGCTCGATTGGGGACAGGTCGGGGCTATATGGAGGCCAATCTATAGGAACAATGTTCTGTGTCGCAAGAAAGTCTCTACAGACTCTTGCAACGTGTGGTCTCGCGTTATCTTGCTGAAAGGTTAGATGATGCTGCCTAACAAACGGCACAACATGGGGCCTAAGGATCTCATCCCGATAGCGTACGGCCGTTAAATTCCCATTGACTATCACCAAAGGCGTCTTCAAACCATGGGAGATTCCCGCCCAAACCATAACTGATCCACCCCCAAATCGGTCGTGTTCCAAAACACAGGCGTCAGCAAAACGTTCGCCTCGACGCCGGTACACACGTTGACGGCCATCTGCTCGAAATAACGTGAATCGAGATTCATCGGTGAAGAGCATAGACCTCCAACGTCTCATAGGAAAACGTCTGGGCATATGTGCCGTTGCCCATTGCATACGACGTGCTCGACGTTGCGGTGTTAGTGGTAAACCAACGTACTGTCGCCTTGCACGCAAATTAGCCTCACGCAGTCTGTTGATCACTGTTTGGGGATGAATTCGACGGTTATGATTACCAATCGTATTCCTTGCCGTTTCAGCGGCCGTTAATCTCCTGTTACGCAGGTGTGCCAACCTAAGAACCCGGTCTTGACGTCGCGACGTTACGCGTGGACGTCCTGATCTCGGCTGGTCATCGACTCTTCCTGTTGCGTTAAGACGTGAAACTAATCGACTAATAGTCGATTTGTGAACTCTGAATTGTCGAGCGACGTGAAGTTGCGTGTTCCCTGCCAGAAGCATCGCTATAGCACGTCCTCTATCAACCTTTGATAACCGTGGCATAATTGTAAAAGGAATTATTGTTTGCAAAAGTATTGGCGATGATGTGGCTCAATGTTAGTGATGAATTGATACTGGTTTGAATGAAAAAAGAACGCATATGTTTGTACAGGCACGGTTTTTGATGTTTTTACCGCGCCGGAAGTGCATAGGTCTCTAGTCACACTTGGGTGATTTTGAAGATTGGTATGGGTGTTAGGCAGGGTGCATGTTTATTTCCGCGATTTTTATACAGATATGTATATTTAATACAAAATTAATCACAATTTTCCATGTTGCGTTTCTTTTTCGTTTCAGTATATATATACACCTGAATATAAGTATAAAGGGTATTTAACATAGATAGCTATATATACACCTGAATATAAGTATAAAGGGTATTTCAGGTAGATAGTTTTATATATAATGACCAGATACAATGTCTGTTGTAGGATTTGTAATCCTGTTGACATTCATGATTAACTTTCGATGTATATTTAACTTTATAGAGAGTTATCACCGTGTATCACACCTGTAATAGACATTATAAAACACAGTATTGTCATATAATAAAACCCTGTCTGATCCAACACCAAGACGCACAATATATCAGACATTTCTACCTACTGTTATTTTCTACCTTTATTCTTCCAGCAGCCTTTGTCAGCATGAATTAGGGAAAAATTTACTGGAAGTCATTATTTTAATGACAATTGGGATGATATTCTTTCTTTATTCCTCATTTAAAATAACATACAGATCCATGCGATGACATTAGTTATGTAGTACATGAAAAGAAGATGATGACCAAGTATCTCCTTGTCATACCAGGTCCGACACAATGTAAATTTTGTTTCATATTTTGCCCATGTTTGATCAATTTGAAGTTGCCTTTGGAATAATGATTTTGTTTACAAATCTGTTTTATTTTTCATTTGTTTGCTATTACCTCATCAAACATGGCCATTTTGAGACAAAGTCTCATAGTAGTAGCTGGTGGCTACTTCACTGCTATGCCATGCTGTCAAGCAGAATTGGGGTAAAGTGACATGCCCATGGACACAATTATGGCAGCATAGGAAAGTCTGTGATCTCAGCTTAGTGAGAAACAGAAACTGCTCTTTAACCACATTTAACTCCAATTTTAATGCTCAACCAAACAATTGTGGCCCCTTTACTATAAAAATTAGTATCATTTTATATAGATTGTGTACACTAAGATTTACTTGTGTGTTAGTATTTGTCAATCTCCTCAATATACACCTGGTTACTATTGTTTGTTTAAGATTGTCCTGATAAAGGTATTGTGTTGGCTTTATTTGCATTTAGATTTCACTGTGAATTCTCAGAAAGTTATTTAATGCTTTCTCGACTTGTAAATTGAACCACTCTGAACATAACGAGCACTCAAAAATATGTTTAAATATCTTAATATGTGAAAATATCCTTAATGGGTTGAAAATTCCCATTTCACTTAAAGAAAATGCTACATGTGATACAACTAGTTACACATTTTATCCAGTACCAAACAAGCTTGGTTATGTTTCAAATGTATTTTATACAACATTTACTGGTTTCAGAAACATTTATATATATCTTTATTTAACTAGCATCTGTATAGCTACTAATATGTCTGAGAAAGAGATATATTCCGCAATACGCTGGTAGGTCTGTATATATAGTCTTTGTGTAGGAGTAATTTCTGACCCTTTAATATTTTCTCTGTTTTATGACTACCTGTCTAGAAGGAGTTATATTTCTGTCCCCATAATGTATTTGAACCTCTGTATATTATCAACTATACCTGTCTAGAAAGAGGGATTATCTTTTCCCCTTTAATATATTTGAACCTGTATAATGAATTCTTTTCTAGAATGCGAACCACCTGCCCTAAGGTGGAGATATTCCAATTTCTGTAATGCTTTTGAATGCCTGCAGTTCAGGAATACAGATTCTGCACAGGTCTCTGATATAGTTAGGCCACCTCTCTCTAAAGGACATAATTCTGTAATATGTTTGCTACATTATGCATTTGCGGACTACTTAAATGCACCTTGCTACTCGATTTTAAAGCAATGTATATTGTTACAAGAAATTTTAGGAATTCCTGGAATAAACACATTATAATCATTTCTATTTGCATCACTTGTATTGTCGTAAACTGTTTAAAAATTCTTAGTCTACTTATTTATACATCAAGTGTCTACTTTTTATCAGCTCAATCAGAAGCAAGTCTATTGAGACTATATATGTAACCCACTCTTCCTCATGCTGAAAGTCAATTGGTTGTTAGAATCCGATATTGTGTTTTTCTGATTTCAAGTAGGGTACAAGTTGTGTTACATCCCTGTTGGATATAAAACATCCTTGCCTAAGTAAATATATTTTCCCTATATTATGGGTATTATGATGCTGAAGGTTGAAGATCTTCAGTTTCCAGCTCATCCTTGTGCTGAAAGTCAATTTGTTGGTAAAAGTCAGATATTGTATTGTTCTGATTTCAAGTAGGATACAAGCTGTGTTACATCCCTGTTGGATTTACAATGTAAGGCATTCTTATTCAAGTAAATATATTTTCTCTTTATTATGAGTATTATAATACTGAAGTTCTTCAAAATTTAAAAAATATTCTAAATTGAAATTACAGAAGACAATTTCCCACAAAATCAAGAAATGCTATATGCATATTCTGAAGTATGAAGAATTATTTTAGCTTACAGAACCATTTTCTGATAAGTGGAAGTTTGTTTTAAAAGCCTTGAGAGACTTGTGTTTCAATATGCTATGTATGTAGTGTGTAGATATGCATTATATAAACATATTATTATAAGGGGAGCCTTGAGGGACTAGTGTTTCAATGTGCTGTGTTTGTGTTATATAATGTGCAGCAATGCATTATATAAATATATAGCCATCATCGCCCTTGTTCAGTCAACATTCTGATTACAATCTCCTCACATACAGCAGCCCTAACTATAAAATTTTGTACTTGATCGATTGATTGATAAAAAGTTTAACGACCTATCAACGTCTTTGGCCTTATAGGGCCTGACAAAGTATAAAAAAGGACATCAACAGTCTTCATACAATCAAGTCTATAGAGATTACAGTACGTAGAGTGGGTGTCAATGTTTACTTTGACATTAAAGAGGAAAAAAACATCAGATAAGCCATTGTATACTATGTCAACGACTGGCTCCCCGGAGTATTCTGATACTGGCTTATCTCCCCTTATTCTAAATTTAGGTTTGTTGGTATTCTTTGTATATATATATATGCATTATTGAAATTTGGCTATGTCAAACTTTTGTGAATTTCTGTAAGGAAAAAAAATTATTCGAAAAAAAATTACTAGATTAAGAATGATTTATTTTCAGTTTGTTTATAAAAGTCTTTTTCAGAAATTTTCCTAAAAATCCAGTGTCAATTTGCCGAAGATTTAATCGTAATAGCTTTAAATAAAATTCTGACAAGTGTTAAAACATTGAACTAATTCCATTTCAATGAAATATTTAAAATTGGTGTTTGTATATTAATGTAATATATTACTTCTGCATGTATCTGTACTATGGAAAAATCTAGTGTTATGCACAAGATGTGACTACATGTACTGTTACTGTTTCCTGGGTCTCACTCAAAAAGAATTCAGCTTTACTTTTTGTTTTAAAAAAAAAGTTGAATGTTGTATATATATATATAAACCCTCAATTATGTGCGCTCCTTCTGTGTCTAACTGATAAGAAGCTAATGTTATGGAATTATCGGAGCATCTTGATAACTATATGATATTGGTCTCTATTTATCTGTTCGGAATGGAGACATTCTACTAATATTGAACACAAGACCATATTTTTTAGCCAATTATCCAGCTATATATTGCTACCAGATGAAAGTCCAGACATATTTCTGTAAAACATTTGTGAGACCTTGTCAAATTTCCAGAACAAGGTTTCTATGAATTCTTTGGAAATCCCCTAGGATTTGTCAGTAGACTGTCCTTGGCATTGATTTGACCCAGTCCACTTCTGTCCAGAGGAATAACAGGGGTTATTGGGAAACACCTGTGGATATGATAAGGTAACTAGTATAGTGAGGTTGGGGATCAGAATTGTCTCTCTTGCCCAGAGTCTTGTCAGTTTACTATACATTCACAACATTTGAATACACAAAATCATTACACATGTAAACGATTTGAAAATATGTAAAAAAAAAAGTTGTAAGGGCTATAGGTAGTTAAGATTTTTCATTAATCTAGATTACCTATTTTTATCAAGAAGTGTATCAAATATTCAATATTAAGAAGCTACCTATGACTAGACTTGATAAAATTTTAGAATCATTATTGTTAAAAGGAAGGAAAGTAAAGGAACGACACTGACAATACAAGTGTAGTATATATACATATATAACATTGATTTGTGTGGGAGAGAGATAGTCTGAGGTGTGTTATCTTGTTAATTATGTACCTGTATGATATCAACGTGCCCTGATGTATGGCGCGTAGCTAGGTTATCTAAGAAAACTCAATTGGAAAATATCTCACAAAAAATTGTACAAAGCAGCGAGACACTGCTGTATGGGATTTATATTACATTGTGAATTTGAAAACTTTTTCATATTATATTAGTTATTGAAGAGATTCATCGGAATATATAGCTGCAGGTATCTGCCAACTTCAACAATTTTTCTGTGAGTTTGAGAACCTGTTTCTCATATTATATCAGTTATTGAAGAGTAAATTCATTGGAATAATATATAGCTGGTATCTGTCAACTTTACTAGTTTTTCTGTGAGTTTGAGAACTTGTTTCTCATAACTGTTGAAGAGTTACATTGAAATATTATAGCCAAAGTATCTGTCAACTTTAACAATTTTCCTTTGAGTTTGAGAACCTGTTTCTCATATCAACTGTCAAAGAATTTCACTGGAATATAGCTGGTCCATGTCAGCTTTAATAATTTTTCTGTGAGTTTGAGAACTTGTTTCTCATATTATATCAACTGTTGAAGAGTTTCATAGGAATATAGCTGCAGGTATCTGTCAACTTTACTAATTTTTCTGTGAGTTTGAGAACTTGTTTCTCATAACTGTTGAAGAGTTACATTGGAATATTAGCCAAAGTATCTGTCAACTTTAACAATTTTCCTTTGAGTTTGAGAACCTGTTTCTCATATCAACTGTTGAAGAATTTCACTGGAATATAGCTGGTCCATGTCAACTTTAATAATTTTTCTGTGAGTTTTAGGACCTGTTTCTCGTATTAAATAATCTATTTATTTATGTGGAATTATAGCTGGTAAGTCTACTTACGATACTGTGAGTTTGAGAAACTGTTTCTCATATTACCGTATTCGATCTAATAGCACACCCCAACCTTTTTTGAGAAAAAGGGGATTTGTGCACAAATTGAAAGATATAAAAACTTCCTTATCTTACGGATCTAGCTGCCAATATAATTTAGTCTTAATTCTCACCAAAGACTTAAAATTGTTTTTTTTTCAGCATCAACATATGTAAATGAAAAAAAGTGTCGTAAATATTTTCCCACACAATTTCACATGGAAACTTTTTCTGTTCATGGTTTTATTAAACACACTCCTTTTGTGTTTTAATAGTTGACAGTGTACTTATTAGGTCAATTACAGTATGTGATCAAATTGAAGCTAACTTTTTAAAATTTGCACTTTTAGTTTACAGATAACCTGTTTCTCATATAATGTAATCCATGAGGACTTAGTGATGAATTGTTAAAATTGTAGTTTGTTGACTTTCTATGAGTACATGTATACACATCAGGTAGCCGGACATCATATTAGTAGTTACATACCACTCTGACAATACTGGGAAAGGAAATGCTGTATGGAAAGGGAAGCCAGTCCACATCCTGATAGCTTAACTGTCTTAAATCAGTTTCTATTGTTTGATGAACTGTTGAACTTTTTATCAAGGTTGTTTTGAAAAGGTATATGTTTATTTACCTTTTGCATGTATAATACTTATACCTACTATTTCTTATATATCTTATGTCAAAAAGCATTGAGTTGCTGGAGAGTACGTGGCATATCAGCCTGTCTTCAGAATGTCTGTATGTATAATGTTTTGACTATTGTAGATATACTGACTTTAGTGACATAATTATATCGGCAGCCATTTTGTTTTTCATTATAACCAGGTTCATATTTTGTCTCATATTCTATCACAAACCTATTTTGCCTGTTGTCTTTGCAATATGCTTCGGTGAGGTAGCACTACAAAGTTGGCATCTGACTTCCTTGCTATCACTAGACAAACACAAACATTCACAACACCAATACATCTCGCATACACTATGATACAGTGGATGCCATCCTTAATGAATGCTGCAAAAACAGGAGGTCTTCCTTAAATGACCTTAGCTATTGATAGGATGTTAAACAACACTAAACCAAACTCTTTCAAGACATTGCCTTCAAAAAAATCAAAATTTAAACAGATGTTTCCATCTATAATGTTTTAATCTGTTTTAAGTTGTTTGTCATGAATTGTTCAGTTTGAATGATGAATGATGTTTGAATGATGAAACCGTGATGATGCTGTACTTCTTCATGTTTAATTACAAATTGTATATACAAAGTACATAGATTTATATCAGTAGTCAGTACATGTTCGGATCTAATGAGTACCTCATCCTAAGGGGCCGCTGTGGCAGAGTGGTTAAGGTGTCCCGATACTTTATCACTAGCCCTCCACCTCTGGGTCACGACTTCGAAACCTACATGGGGCAGTTGCCAGGTACTGACTTTAGGCCGGTGGTTTTTCTCCAAAACCTCAGGCACATCCTTAAATGACCCTGGCTGTTAATAGGACGTTAAACAAAAAACAAACCGAACAAACCAAACCCCATCCTACTGGCAAGGAATCTAAACTAGTCGCCTATATGGTCCTGAGTGTTTTAATCTTCCTCTCTGTCTGTGTTCCCCTTGTGTCTGTGTGTGTGCTCTCTTTTATATAAAATCCTCCATACAATTATGTTAAATCAGAATATCACATTATATAACAGAGATATATTTACAACCGTTTACTTTATATTACATTGGTTTTTGAATTGTTGGGATTGTTGATGTTAAAAGTAATGACATCCAGACTTCTCTTCTTCGTATTTGTTATTTATATACGTGTTATATATAAAAGGTATATGTTCATAGTAGTTACACATCCAGGTTAAATCTGCCCTCAAATGGCTAAAATAGATAGAGAGAAAGGGGATTTTTCTCTACTTTTCACTAAACTTGAATTGATAAACCTTTTGTATATATCTAGCATCACGGACAGGTGAGTGTTTTGTGATACTCAGGTAAATTTTGATAACCTAATCTGGCCTGCTATCAGTTGATGGAGTTAACAGGAAAATCAGTGTTGGGCAATTATATATGTAACAAGTGATAATATTCAATTCAGGTGATATCAGAACATTTGTAGAAAGTTGAATGTGATTTTTTTTTAATTAGTTGATGCTCTTGCGCTATTTGTGATTGAAAGGACCTTTCTACCAAAAACTTTTTAAAATTTGCTATGCAGCGAGATATTATGCCATTTATATTTCAGTTTCAATAAATCTTCAGTTACTTATTTTGGAAATGAACACATTTATTTCACCTACATTATAATAGCCATTAACACATGTAATTCACCTAAAGTGTACATTAAATTGAACATTTACCATCCAATCTGCACACAATATATTGACTCTTTTATTACTACTTTGACAGCCTGCTTAGTGTGTATGTACAGAAAATGTAATATATATATAGAACCATAATAAACCTAATTAGCCCACCTTATATAAACAGAATTCAACCATTCAAAAGTTATGATGCATTTACTTACATAGTATGCCCAAATGTGTTTATAATAATGTATGAGGCTTGGAGTTGAACAATATCAGATTTTTTTTTTCAATATCCAACAAACATACCATATTGAACCTTAGAGAGCCACTTACATATAACCTAGCTCTGACTCAATACAAGGGATGGGCTAATTTAATCGAGGGCATGCGCAGTGCCAGTGGAATAGCATTTGTAATTAACTGCAAAAGATCAGGATGGGCTTGATACCAGACATTCAGGCTTATTGACATATACATATATATATATATCTTAGCAATAGCATGAGTTAAATGTATATAAATCTAGATTAAATGTATTTTTGTGAATGGCTCTGCTCTGGTGTAGTTAAGTAGGCTAACATGTGTTACAGTTCAACTTCCAAACTAAACAGCTTCTTGTGATGGACAATTTAGTTATGTAATATTCACTTGATGGTTAATATGTAGATTTTGGTTTTACTATGGTACAGAAGTATCTATTTTACATAATTCATGGGTGGTTTAATTATTACAGAAGTCACCTAATTAAATCTTGATTAACTCAAGACACTAGAAAGTTTTCACAATATTTTTTTTTCTTTAATTATTTCATTTGGGTCTATTATTAGCTATTGGAAATCTCTATTACCATTTTACTAGTGGGGTGACACCTGAAGGATGTCACAGAAAGAATGAAGTGTAGTGAGGGGCGATAACTCTGTTCCAGCAGTTTTCATCAAAATCGCTCTCTATCTACATTTCGACCAATAAGATAAGACCTTGTGTTGTGGGCCGCCATAGCCGAGTGGTTAAGGTGTCCCGACACTTTATCACTAGCCCTTCACCTCTGGGTTGTGAGTTCGAAACAAACAAGGGGCAGATACCTTGTTCTGACTCTAGGTCGGTGGTTTTTCTCCGGGTACTCCAGCTTTCCTCCACCACGAAAACCAAGCACGTCCTTAAATGATCCTGGCATTTTATAGGACGTTAAAAAAATAAGTAAAACTGTGTTGTTGCCAAGAAAATGAAACCCATTAAGTTTAATTTGCTGTCCCATAATACCCCTATTTCATTGAAATCAAACAATATCTAAAGGATTTGGACCAATAATTATAAGAGGCTAGAAAATGGCGACCTTTTCGGTAAAATATAATTATTGTTAAGTGAGGTTATACAAGAGTAGCCAGTGTCCCATGATGTACCTACATACCAAATTTAAATTTCATTGCAATTGGACAATAACTAAAATCTTCGAAAATGAATACGTTCCGTTACCACACTTCATTCTTTATAATATTCTATCGTCAATTTATCCATCGGAATCCTGAGATCTCATTACCACGATAGTTAAGAAATAATTAACGATGATTCGTGTATTGTTGCAGGATATACAACGAGGACGAGGATATTTTGCAATTAAATTAATAACGAAGGCCGCAGGTCAAAGTTGATTATTTCTATTCTACCATGTACTGTTTAGTTCTGAGATCTATATAGAAAAACGGCAAAGAAACCCCGGAAAAACTTTACAGGCACTACAGTACTACAATCAAAAACATCTATGATATGGCATTGATTTTGAAAATTAAAAAAAAAGGATAAAAAAATAGGCCTTCGTAGGATTCGAACTCGCGTCTTGATAAAACATAGAAGAAGTCTAACCATTAGTCCATTCGGCTACAGTAACCGTATTACTTATTGGGTGAATATTAGATACATAACATTGTAACAGCCGTGACTCATAAACGTCTATTATTGACACGTGCGTGTATTACTGGAAAATAATCATGGTTTTTAACCAATCAAAACTGTCGTTGCATAGCAAACATGGTAGAATATTAAATAATTAATGAATTTCGTTGCTTATACTGCCATTCATTATATTTTAAAATTAATAAAGTATTTCTATTACTAAGTTTAAAATACATCTTGAGTATTAATACTAAAAAAACAATTCCACAAGTGTACACAAAATCCTAAACATCACTTCTGGTTATAACATCATATATTGGGACCGAGTTCACAATTAGCTTCGCTATATGTTTCATTGTGATATTAAAATTCATAATAAATTCCCAAAATTGCATTTACAACTTTCTATTTCACCTGGTCAAGACCAACATCTGAGAAACAAAATATAAAAGTTCAACACAGAATGTTGGACATTATCAGGAGATATCTGTCAACACATGTCAACAAATACCGATTGTATACATCCGGGTCAGGGGTAGAGGTCAAATTTACACCCAAAAGTGTGTTAACGACTTGCGCAACAAAACCGGCCAATCAGCTTGTGTTTCACCTGATCCAAGTCCCTTTGGAGAATGCGTTTCTCTGGTTTATAGCTGTTTACCCCGAGTAAATACATGTAACACATGAAACGTGTGTCCTTAGCGGAAACTGTTGCATCACGGACACGACAGAAAAATGAACTTAATGTACCATATATGACAAAACAAAATTAATCCTGTCTTTTGGATGGAGATATTTGTGAAAAATATATAAAAAAAAAAAAAAAAATGTGCAGAGAATTGTGTCGTTCGTATTTTCTCTGATATCGTAAAATTGTTAGAAATATTGGCAGTGACAGTAAAATACAACCAGCTCATCGAGCGCTATAAGTTCAATCAGACAAGCAGAACAGACTTAGTAATGTCACTCGTGACGTACGTCCGTACATGTAATAGACTCTCCGGAATGTGTGACGTCGCGGTACATAGTACCTATGTTTAAAATCCTATTGTGACCGTTCTGTGATAGATATAGAAAAACTAAAGATACTGTTTTCTTTGGAATTACATGTTCTTGTGATGTGTGGAGTTTCAATAAGATGGCTTTATGCGTTAGTTCTCTAGGCCGAGTTGTGCAGAAACCAGCAGTCAAAGTGTCGATTTTGGCGTGTTTGTACCAAAAATATCTCCATAACTAGATTATTCCCAGATATACGGGATATGCCTGGACATACATGTAGATCACACAGAGTTTTATAAGTGTGGAAAGTTTTATCAAAATGTATAGAGTCGCTTTTCAGTTAGCTCCGGCAAAGTGGTCTGAATTAGCCGCATGTACATTACGTTCCGGCCTTCAATACACTACATTCCACACATACTTGGTTACGTCACTGGTGACGTAACATCCGCCAACTCTCGATAAAATACAACCCTTTTTCAAAACCCTATTGTGGCCGTTCTATTAAAGATATAGAAAAAACTAAAGATTCCATTTTCTTTAGAATCCTCTCTACTTGTTATGTTTTGAGTTTCAGAATTTTTCATTAAAGCGCTGATTTTTAAGGACCGGTTAAACAGAAGCTACCGGTCAAAATGACGATTTTGGCATGTTTGACCCAAAATATCTCATAAATACGATTTCCCACAGGGATACCAGATACATCCAGACCTAGATCGAGCCGAGTTTTACAATCGTTCAAAGTATCAACCGAATTGTATGAGCCAATTTTTCTGTCCTCAAATCGCTATTATATCCGGCAAAATAGGCGAATTAGCTCGTAATACATTACGTTCCGTAAGGAACAATAACTCCGTTATCGCCCCTTACTACACTTCATTCTTTATTTTCAATCCAAATTATTCTTTTGGTATTAAGTTTTCTTGAAGCTTATAAAGCCTTTGTGTATTAGTACTTCAGACCAAGAAGAAATTCTTCATTACATAATGTATAAGGACCTTAATCTTGCTGAGTATCTAGGATTAAACAAACAATGTAATTGTGCAGATGCTCACCAAAGAAAAAAAACTTTAATATACAAACTATATATATATATTGCAGATGTTTTTTTATACATTTTTATTTCAGAGGCTTTAAAACTGTTATTTCTACATAAAATTTTCATCAGCCTGTAGCTGCTCGAATTGATCAACACTGAATTGTTGTGTTATGGGTTCATACAGCAATACTTTTCAAGAGGTTATGACTCATCATGATCAAGGCATCACTGTTTGGGGTGTTCATGCAAGCTCATCTGCAATAATCTTGTTTAAAATTTGTTGCACTAGAAATGATATTAAGATGAAAACCTCAAGAAACTCCCCCATGGACAGACAACCTTACACATTACTGGTGGTTTGGTATGTCACAATGACTTGTGCTTTGTCTGATGGCTGGGAGGAAAATTGTGGATCAATGAACTAGCTTGCCGAATTACATCATAAAAGACTCAAATTTGAAATGCCACATTTAACCCTTCTGGGGATTAAAAAAGGTTAATATTGTGTTCATGGGAACTTTTGATCTTTCTGTAGAAAATATTTCTTCCTTTTTGTAAAAATACAATTTGCTGCCGTGGATTTCCACCTCCAAACTAGCATTGGTTTTTTTTTATGATCAGATAGATTTCTTCACTCAATATGCCACTTACATCACTGATGTCACCCCTAGAAGGTCACACAACAGCTGCATGATACAATTTTCATTGTTTGCATATATACCATATATGTTAGAAAATTCCTGTTGTAAGCTACTTAATATCATACATATGGTATAAGATATCAAATATATAAGATTAACAATGTCTAGGTGGTCTTTATATATGAGTCTGACTTCTACCTTCTACAGCTCTCTGCTGTGAGGAAATATTCATTGATCTTTTAATTTTATAGACAATATCACTCTTAAACAAAAATCATATGCCATATCACAGACTAAGGGATGTTACTCTAACACTGATCACAGGCAAAGGGAGGTTATTCTGACACAAGCCAAGGGAGGTTACTCTGACACTTATAACAGACAGAGGGAAGTTACTCTGACACTGATCACAGGCAAAGAGAGGTTACTCTGACACTTAACACAAGCCAAGGAAGGTTACTCTGACACTAATAACAGGCAAAGGGAGGTTACTCTGACACTGATTACAGGCAAAGGGAGGTTACTCTGACACTTAACACAAACTAAGGGAAGTTACTCTTACATTTATCACAAGCTAAGGGAGGTAACTCTTAAAATCACAGAATTTAAAGGGAAGTTACTCTGACACTTATCACAGGCAAAGGGAGGTTACTCTTATACAAATCACAGACTATAAAGGGAGGTTACTCTGTTACTAATCACAGGCAAAGGGAGGTTACTCTGACACTAATCACAGGCAAGGGAGATTACTCATAACACAAATCGCCAGTGAATGGCAGGAAAGTGTCATTTAAGTATTGACAGTAGAGAAATTAGAAAATTCCATCAGACCCATATAGATTAAGACCCCCAAAATTGACATGTGTGGAATACACCATTAATGTAGGTCTACACCTAAAAGTCAAATATCCTGATGTACTTGCCCCATTATCTTAATTGTACAGTAATCAGATTCAAAGCTCCTGGAAATGAATGTTTGTTAACCACTGCTAAAGGTTACTACTATTTAATCAGTGTGTCTTCTACAGCAGTGTAGTTAGATATTTTACAAAATAATGAGCTCAAACATTCTTAAGTTTTTTTTCAATTTCAAAAAAAAAAAAACACATTCATTGGATGGCTGTTCTCAGTCTGGTAATCCCCCTAACATACTGGGACAACTTTGTATTTCTTTGAAGATTTGTTTACCAGAATTTACTAATAATCATGGTGTACAAGAAAAATTAACACAGAAATCTGACTCATTGCTAGCTATCCTTCCCTCCCTTGAGACATGGGAAGTGGACATGATGTTCTTAGGTATTGAAGCAGTTAAATTGAATATCAGATGGTACCCTTTCTTAATGACAAAACAAACAGGTTTGCAACAGTTTGATAAATCTGTGTTATGATAATGGAGGCTGAGTGTGTCAATTAGTTGATGATGTATAGCTAGTAGTACATGTGTATATCATTATCAGTTCCCTCCTCCCCCTGATAATCTCCACAATCAACATGACTTCTTAGCTTCAGAAATCTTTAAAATATCTAAAAGTTTGACTTATTGTTTAACCAGATTTTACATGTGTTGAATTTTTACTTTTTTTTTTTTTTTTTGAAAATCTGTCAATTTTGCTGCAAATATTTTCAGAATATTGACGAAGAAAAGTTTTATTAGTGTTATATTTGAAAATAATTGGAAGCTGTCAATACTTTCAAGTGGCAAAGAGTAGTCTTTCTGATATGTAGTGCTATGATACAGTGCATCAAAGACACTGTGGCCTTTTGGAAAGGGAGTGAGGCATTACAGGATCCAAAACAGCTGAAATTTGACTCAGCCTTAGAATGAAACTTTATCCCTTCAACAGTAAGTGTTTAGGAGATTCTTACTGGATTACTGCATTCCATAGCAAGTTACACACTACACACATCCAAAATTTGGCAAACTAGAAAGTTTCACTCCACCATTTGAGCGATAGTGAAATGAGTCTGGACTTTCGAACTTTTCTCACGAAATTATGGGTAACAAGGTGTCAAAAAAGTGTTCCTGCTGTTGTGGTAAACACAGATATCGACAGGTAGGTCAGGTTTTATTAATCAATTATTATTACGTCAGCCTGACATGGTTCATTTATCATATTCCTTCCTTTTATACAGTAAAAGCTGATATTTTTTTTAATTTGAATTGAAAAGTGTCTGTATTGTTTGTTGAGATATAAGGATAATACTGGTGTTAGGACATTTCTAAAGTCTCATTTCCAGTTATTTTGCAAAGTTATAAATTGCCAAATGAGAATTTTTTTCCCAGTAAAATGGTAACATTAGAGGGATAATGGGGAACATTGATAGAACTTTCTGTTTCATGTGTGTCTTCGCTGACAAAATACCTTTGAAGATTTGGAATTTAGATTACCTCATTGGGTAAAATATACATATTTGGGAATAATAACCTGGATATAAATTTGGATCCAATTTTAAATAGTGCAGTAGAAGCACTGATTTCTCATCTTGATTTAAGAAAATGTTTTACACTTAATAGGGTATGATTTTCTTAAGTTTAGGAATATTTGCCTTAAAATCATTAGTTCCCTACTGATGGTCTGGTTGCATTAAGTTTGAAACCCAAGTGGGGCAGTTGCCTGGTACTGACCATATATGTAGGTCTGTGGTTTTTTCTGGGTATTCACCTTCAAAACCAGGCACGTCCTTTAAATGACCCTGGTTGTTAATAGCACGTTAAACAAAATAAACCATGGGGGAACTATTAGTCTCCATCCATGGTGTGAGTATGTCCATATGTATGTAATGGCAAAGATTATGTCAGAAATCTAACAGCTTCATTCCATGAGGGATTTTGATCAAACTTCAAACTATGATAAATTTTGTGATATCTCGGACAAGTTTGAATTTCATGTTTTTATGATTAATGTTGTTTCTTGATTTCCAATTAGAAAATTTAAGAATTTTCTGTAGGAACTCAGAAGGCCTAGTTTAATTGTTACTATTATATTTCCAGGGGTAAAATAACAGGTAAAAGATTCAGTTAATCTTTTTTGTTTTTTCATAAAAAATGTTTTTGATACATGATACTCTAATGAACGTTTGTTTACCCCAGGAAATTGTAGAATCTAATCTGAGGTTTTGGCTCCAACTTTTGAAATGTTTCGTATCCCTCAGGTGTCAGAGTATAGATAACCCTGCATGTATGTTAGATTTCTGTAACTCATCCAAATGTTGCATGTATATCAGATCAGGTCAGACTAAATAAGAATAAAGGTAGGCTAGTTAACTACAGGGATGAGAGCAGCTGTATAAAACAAGTCTTGAAATCCCAATTTGTAGTGTGTTTTCTATGATGAAATATCAAAATTAACATTACAGCCAACAGCCAACTTAGCGATGTTGTACACATAAGAAATCTGCTTTAAACCATGTTTCGGGGTTAATTGACAGTCAAGGTCAAAGTTACTTTTTAGAGTTAAATTGAAAATTATCAATCCAATTCAGTATTAAATATCACTTACTCTACAAGTTTATTGCAAGTGATATCAATGTATTTGATTTGCATCAATACCTCAAATGGGTTCATATATGTTTCAGAGTTTCAAAGTCAATTATTAAGGTAATAATTTGGTACTATTTATAGAAAATTTTCAAACAATGATTATTTGTAGCAATGTGTGTGTATTCATGTCTTTTAATTGTCTTATGGACATTATTTTTTAGAGTTTCATACAAAATGAAACCATAGAAACAACTTGTAAAAGGTATTTTGACCAATGCTGTGTGGGAACAACTAATTAGAAACGGATCTGTCATGATACATCTAAACGCCAAACATACAAGTATTATAAACTGCACACTGTCATTCTAGGGTGACTGCGGTAAATCCTAATGTGTACAGACCTTACTTGCATGTCTTTGATCGCTAATAAGTGGATTGGCTTGAGGATGTAACAATATTGACCTGTGCAAGTCTTAATATATATCGTTTGTGTTGAGCACTTTACATGTATGTATACAAGGTTACTGGGGACAGTCAACATAATCTGTATTTTTACATCAGTTTATCAGCAGACATTCAACAAACAGTTGAGTAACTACTGTATTTATCCTGTAATATTTTTAGTCCAGGTGACCAGCGCTTTGACACCGAGTCCAAGAGTCAGGACTTATATGACATTAGGACCAAAATATGGGACAACATTTCTTAGCAATATCGGTGTGGGGAGGCTTATTACTGAACTACAAAATAAAATTATGTTTTGTTTGCTGTGTGTTTTGCTACAGATGTAAGCGTGATGGATAAATACAGTACATGTAATACATATATAATTAAGAAGGAACTCGTAGGCGCCATACATATATGCTTTATCCGTTATCACATCATGCAGTCTCCAGACCAACTTTTGAAAGACCAAAAAATAAATTAATTCAGTTTGATGTTTTCTTTGTTTTCCTAGCTTTGGTCCTTTATATGTACATGTATATTTATCATTTCATTATGTAACGCTGAAAGTAGGATATTGATTTAACAAATTCTACAACAAATGTGTGAGAAAAAACAGCAGATCATTATGTAATCATATTACCTATCTATCTATGGTATAATTATGTAGGGTTAATGTGAGGGAGGGTTGTGAACAGTGACAAAATTAATGGTAGTTAGCCAGGAAACTGCCAGGAAAAGATCATTTAAGTTGCGAGATAAGATAGGGAATGGCCCGGAACTTAGAACTTTATGTAAAGAATACTTATATTTACATTACTAGACAGGGTGAGCCATTTGTTGCTATAGGGAAAGATAACTCATTCTCACATGGGTTAGGTAAATGGGAAAATCCCTGCATGTACCCCAAATCAATCCTATGTTTTTTTGGATGAGATAGATTAATGTTTATTCAAACTGGAATTAATTTATTTCTAAGTAGCTATAATTGTGAGAAAATTGATGTGAAGGCAAGCCTCTGTCTATGGATCAGATTCGTGTAAGAATTAGCTGTTAAAATTTTCCCACTATATACCTAGTTATTTGTGTCCCATTTTAGCTGTACAGAATTTCTCAGTCAGGTTGTGACAGGTTGCAAATGCTGACCTTCTAAACTGAGGATGACGTCACAATACCTGGATTACATTAATATTGTTTGCATTAGATGTTTACCGTAAATATTCGGGTATAGTGCGCACTCGCGTATAGTGCGCAGGTACGTTTTTGAGGTTCATTTTCAAAAAAAATTATTAAATTAACAATTGTTTTTTTCAATATTCAACTGAGCGGTAGAAATCTAGATGAATTCTAAAGCATGAGATGATAGGAATTTGTAACTTATGAAAGCTTATTTACCACATTTAATTGGAATCACCGGTCAGATTTGACACATTGGATTGACAGGTTGTTTACATTATACCGCGACAGGCCTAGTCAGCTTGCAAATTGTAGCGGTCCCATCTACGCTGTTGTACAAACAAAATAATTAATCCTACCCTCAATTACCTTGTGATTTTCACGCAGGTATGATCTCTTGTGTTGTCTGTCCACGAACATACAAAGCTAATTAAGCTCAATTATAACAAGATTGACTAGTAAGCTGACTGCTACGTAATGTAATGTAACACAGGCCGCCATTTTGTATACAGTACGGAAACAAGTCTGCTGTCGTCGTGCTGGTCACAACTTTTATGTCAATGAATTAACATGTGTAATGGATAAATCTACAGTGCAGACAATAAATAAGAGTACCCCGGAAGTTTTCAGTCAGATCGTATTTTATATGGCCAGTTGGTCAGTGACTGCCGCATGAGATCAAGGCATTAGTGTTACCCTTGCCTTATTGCGCGTGCGTGCTGTTACAGCTTCCGTAAATAAACAAGTTGAACGTTATCAGTTTCTGGCAGCACTCTGGATTAATAAGATGATTAATTTAGATGTATGAAATAACTAAGTACTGCTATATCATTTCAAGTTTTGTTTGATGTTAGTTGAGATGTTATACATCGTTTTGGACTTGAATACGGGAACATGCTCAAGTGAGATCGTATGTGTACGGAACGTGTGGCTCACGATCGACTTAGATAAATCCACGTAATTGCTGATAAATACACAATTTCAAGGAATTAAACATCAAAATAACTATTCATTTCTTTGATTATTTGTTAACTATTACTTTCTAAATGCTTTATATATGTAATATATATATATATAAGTATTAAATCAATCCTGCTGTGAAAGGAAACGATCACAAATCTCAGTCAAATCACATTCATTCTGACTGGGAAAAGGCTTGTACTTGCGTATAGTGCGCAGTGGTCTTTTTCACTTGTCAATTTTTGAAAAAAAGTGCGCACTATACGCGAATATTTACGGTAATTGTCTTCCATGTTTGCTGTGATGGTGTAGTTATGAAGATATGTATGCAAGCAGCATTATGAATTGTCTGTTAATCAGGAGTAATAAGAGTAAGTCGGTTAACGTCATATGACATAGTATGTATTGGCTCCTCCTCCTCCTCCTCCTCCTCCTCCTCCTCTTCTTCTTCTTCTTCTTCTTCTTCTTCTTAACGTCATATGACATAGTATGTATTGGCTCCTCCTCCTCCTCCTCCTCCTCCTCCTCCTCCTCCTCCTTCTTCTTCTTCTTCTTCTTCTTCTTCTTCTTCTCCAAGAATTAAGTTTCAAGGGGCTTGGTGGCTAGGTAAACAAAAAACATTTGGATTAATCAGTCTGGTTTACCATGATATCACAACAATGAATTATGATCTTGCATGTAATATAAATTGATGTTGCTTTCATTTCTTAAAGTGGTGCTTTCTTGAAATAGATAAAAGAACAGAAAGTATGACCCACACTATTGAGATGAATGGTCACGATATACTAGATATTAAGCCCTAACTGCAACAACACATAATCACAAGGCTGTGATATACATGATGTCAGGTCCTAAGTGCCTATGACAGTACAGTGATATGTACACCTGTGTATTGTTTAACACCCAATAATCACAGGTAAGGTCACCACCATGCAGTCTAATTATCTGTTGCCATGCCTGATTGGGTGATGGAGTGTTACCGTGGTGATAGGTCTGGACAGGTTGACAAGTAAATAGAGATGCATTGTGACTCATCCTTCACCTGATTTATCTGTTGTTGTGGGACAACTCTGGTCTCCTGACCATTATCCATGGCTTATGTTTTGAGGAAAGTCTGAGGTATTGTATGATAGTGGATGTGTGACTATATATATTATCATCCTTAGATTAGCCTGAGGAAGCTTCATTCCATGAGGGATTTTGATCAAACTTCACACAATGATGAAGGACAGTAATATTTCGGACAAGGTCGAGTTTCAGAGTTTTTAGAAAAGATCTTAAGCTGTGAGGCGGCTCTGTAATCCATTGTTCATCCATGTCAACCTTAATTCATTCAAATGACTTCTTAAGATTCAAGAGGCCAATGAAGAGACCTGCTATTGAGCCTGTACTGGCATGTTGCTAATGAAGGGCTACCATTAGTTTGTTCAAATGGATGACTTTGACCTATATTCAATGTTACAGGGGTCAAATATGCTAAAATCTTTAAACAACTTCTCAATAACCAGGAGCCTATGAACCTGATATTGGGCCAGTAGCATGCATGCTGTAGTAAATTAATTGCTACCATTTTAGTTTGTTCAAGTGAATGAACTTGACGGTTTAAGGTCAAGGCCACTTACTATATTTAGCATGGCCAGTAAAAGGACATATATATATATAGAAATATATTAAGTGTGTAGGTAATCCTATAGATAATAACAAGTATTGAAGTAGTTTGTGTTTATAATTATTGATGTCATTCTGGTAGACAGGGAATATCTGGACTATTATATTAAGTCTAATTTACAACATTCTGTACTATTTCATTGTTCATTAAGGGTCAAGTGTATATTTCTGTCAAATGTTTGATGTCTCGGAGAAGAATATTGTACTATATTGTTTGTATCTTCAGACTTGTCAAACAGGCATCTATTACCAGGAGGGCCTATATGACAACATTGAAAAGATGAATTTTAAAAATAATAACACTGCTGCCATGTTTTTTTCTGGCGGCTCTTTGGGATGCATTTTGAGTCCAACTCCCAGTTGATAGAATTTGTTATTAAAGCCAAATACCAAAAATTTACAGTTTACAGTATGCCCCAAAATTTCCTTCCACATTCACTCTTCTAAAACAAGGCCTTCTCAGTCTCAACCCCTGATCCCAGGCAGTGATCTGGGCCTTAGAGGAATCGAGTCCTTGTCCATTTGGCTGTGCCCCTGTCAGAGTCCCATTTGTCCCACTGATCTGTCTAAACCCCTTCAGGCTCTGTAAGTGGGACCCAGAAGAGAGAGTTAATTTGCCAGGTCTTCTCTTGCTGTGCCCCTGTCGGAGTCCCATTTGTCCCACTGATCAACCCTTCAGGCTCTGTAAGTGGGACCCAGAAGAGAGAGTATTTTGCCAGGTCTTCTCTTGCTGTGCCCCTCTATTTTGATAAAAGTTCTGTTGGTGGATTTCTCCAGGTGCTGGCCCTTATCTCCAGAAACAGAATTTACTGGGAGGTCTGGTGTCAGCATTTCATATTATGATTTGATGTATAGAGCATTTGGAGCACCCCAGTTTGTACATAAATAAATATATATCACATCATTATGCCACATGCATTCAATGTAGATTTGACAGATTTTATAAGACTGAAATGTAGTAAATGTCCCAAGTATAATAAAAGCTTAAATGTGGTAAATATCCCAGGGATGCGATCACTTGTTCATAATACATAATAAAGAATTTAATGTTGTAAGCGTCCCAAGGATGTGATCACTACGCTAGCTTATAATGTTAATCTTAGATATGATAAACATCCCAAGGATGCAATCAATAGCTTATAATCAGAGCTTAAATGTAGTAAATGTCACAATGATAGGATGCATCACTTGTTCAAAACTGAATGTCTATAATAGAAGCTCATTTGCAATTGATGTTCCTTATATTTGTCATACTATGGGAGTATATCTGTCATTACAAAAATGATTATCTTGAGGCTAAAAATAGACAAGATGATAGATTTGATGTTGTCTTGTTTATGGTGATATTTCCAAACATAGTCTAGGTCATTGTTAGATTAGTGTGGCCATGTCTTAGTGTTTGGCATTTATACAATTAGTTGTCGGACTTTGTGACCATTTGTAGAAAATGTAAAATTGTTTTCTGACATAGTTATGGTACTTATATTTAATATAATATATTTTATATACTGGTGTGAATAAATATATGTTAGTCAATCAGCCATGATTGGCAGTGCATGAAGTTCAATCAGCCGTGACTGGCTGTGAGGTTCAATCAGCCATGACTGGCTGTGAGGTTCAGTCAGCCATATCTGGTCAGGTTCAAACACATATAATTTTAGTGAACAGTACAAAACAAACAAACAAATGACTTTCTTAATATGACACTTGGATTCCAGAAATCTTTAAATAGTCTTTAAGAATTAATTTCAGATAAAATTTTCAAGTGTTTAATTTTTGTAAGTCATTAACAACATGATATAATTGATAACTGGTGAAATCAATTAGCTCCATAAAGTCATAAACTATACTACTAGTTTGGTGTGGATACATTGTATTGTGTGTAATTATATTCACTGGAATAAGAGGCTGTTTGTTGACATGTTGATGTATATATCTACACAAAACGTATATGATACATTTCATTCGAATGGACACTTGCATTTTTTGTCATTTTATTGCGCAGAACTGATGGATTCATATCTGCAGCTGTGAATTGTTTATGTATATTGCCGTGTAGGCTTAGTCTGCCATATCAATTATGTGAAAAACTTATAGCGTTCTCAGATATCTGTTGGATAAGGAATAACTATGCTGACATATTCTGATATATGTTTCAATGAATTCAAGAGCAAAAGCATTTTTTTGTGAATGATAATGCAGACCGTACTTGCATTGGTATATATCAATGATCCTCTTGAAAGCACTAATTGACCTATTGACCTAAAATTATCCATTTGAAAGATACTCATTCATGAATTGATGACCAATTTGTACTTTATACACAAGAATTGATGATCTATTTTTAAAAAAGTACGTAAAAAAAATGATGACCGCTTTGAAAGGTGCACAAGAATAGATGACTGTTTTTAGAGGATGTAGCTCAATATATTGTACTCTAAAATCGATGCTAATATTTACACTTGAATTATAACCACACAAAAAAAAATCCATTGACTGTTTAAAAAAACTCCAACATAAATGTGATAAGTTGATGCTAACATAAATGTCTTACATATTTTAATTTGAAGTTTGAACCTCTTAAACTTTGTGACCTGCTTTGTTTGTATATGGTGCTTGTAGATGGTTCTGGTAAAGTAGTACTCTATGTTATTGTTGTTTAACTTATGTTACATATACAGTCAAGTCTCTTTATCATTTATCCAACAATAAGCCCATGCCTGGTAATAAGCCCGGATCCATTTCAGTTAATATATATATATATATTCAGGGTTTGTCAGGTGACACGTATGTGACACACTTTCCTTTCACCTAGCTATATTGTATAGGCGGTCGGGGCTCATTTCCCCAATCAGACGTGAAAAGGTATGGGGTCTGTGATGTTGGTTTTCCGGGTACTCCGGTTTCCTCCCATAGTAAGACCCCTTGTGCCTCTCTCACCGGGCCAACTAAGCATGATCAATATAATTTGCTATGACTTGTTTCACAATTTTTGTAGAATAAATTAAGTTTGCATTTAATATAATTCTGTAAAGATACTAACAAATGTTGAACTATCCTGCTAAAAGCCTCCGTATCAATATACACAGAGTCAAAATGTGTGTTGACACCCTGTGCTCATTACAGGATAAATCATGTTATCCAGCTGCCACAATTACAAATTAAATATACAACCTATTTTCAAGAAAAAGTTCATAGAAGTGAATTTGGCTGAAAATATCCAAGCTTGCCATGGAATACACAAGATCTTAGTTTACATTATGTAAACATACTGTCGTTGGCCCTCTCTGATGGTAAAGTCGGCTAGACACTGATGGTGATTGCCTGTCAAATAAAAACAAGCTGGTAGATAATAATTAAACAAGGATTGTGTTATTTACCAGGCATGAGCGTATTTAGGTCACATTGATAGATCTAGAGTTTAATAACATATATTTTTTGTCTGACCATTTTGAAAAAGTCCTAATAATTATATATAGCTTTGAAACCCATAAATTTTCATAAGCAGTTTATTTCTTGTGGAGATAACTCAAAAATTATTCATGAATATTTATCAATATTGGTATGACCTTGAAATGACCTTATTAGTTTACTTACCTTGGCTTTATATTAACAGGAGACATCCGATAGCGAGCCAACACTGAAGAAGTGGACAGTGACCTCTGGACCAGATTCGGACACTGTCCAGCCTGTCGGGCGACCTGACCTTCTTGACTTTGCCAAGGACACTCGGACATCGAAAAAGGAAGACGACATGGCAGATCCGAAAAGAGGCAAAATGAACAGGGTGAGAATTTTGAGCACGTTGACAGAAATAGCATGGCTATATATAATAACAGTGAATGTGATTACCTAAACAACTGTGTTAGTTTAGTCTGTAAAATATATTTAACATCAAAGAGTTACATTATTTCGCTTTGGATATTATTTTTTCTTTTGTCGTTATTGTTGGGAGATATATATCTATGAAGAAAGCATGCTGCATGTGCCAGTATGTTGAAAGGCTATTAAGCTGGAGAGAGAAAAATCAATATTACGTAACAGACACATAAAATCTCTCAACAGACATAAAACGAACGAAGAAATCATTGAAATAGATTATAGCTATAAACCAGGCTTATATATACATTTTCCATTTTTTTTTTTTTTTTTTTGAGGAGAGCAAATTCAGCTAAACACGTTGGATTGAAGTATATATGAAAGCATTTTAGTAATATTCTCTTTTGAATTTATATTATGTTATGTAATGGTAAATATACGAGCTGACTCCAGATAAAAATCATGGCTATTTCCTTAAATCAGTATTTTGCCAAAATGAATATAATTTTGTCAAATAGCACCAGTTAGGGAAACAGAGTAAAACTATCATTTTCATTCTTTGTTTAAAGATTGGGAACCAGTTCTAGAAATACTTTTTCATTTTCTGTAAAATTATTGCATGTATTTTTCTTCAAATAAAAAAATGAGTTCATTAGTTATTGAAGTGAAGTATTCAGTTAATATTTTTCTAGTAAAAGTCTACAACTTTTCAAATACAAATTACTCAAATCCTTGGGTTACTGTCTTTGTGGTTAGAGTCGGAAAACATTCTTTACTTCTTGTATTTCTACCTCAAAATCTTTAAAAGAAATAATGGGAAGTATATTTTGACTATATCTGATCTAACAGCAATCATTCTTTGAAATGGGAACTGTTTAATGACAAGTTTTAATCAGTTGTGGCACACATTGGTATACATGTATTTGTATATAAAATGTAGGATTTGTTTGTTTGTTTGTTTACTGGGTTTATCACCCCGAGATTAGTCAGGGTCTTTTGGAGGCGTGGTCTCCTTGTAGTAGTTGGTGACTACATCAGTACTGAACAACATACAAGATGTCTGACAAGTCCATCGAATGCTATCCAGAGCAATTAGGGTAAAGTGTCTTGCCAAAGGACACAGCCGTGATATATATCACAGACTGGACCATTTCTCTGAGCTTCCAGAGAAACACAAACTAACAAGAAGTAGGGATCGTCGAACCACGTACCTCAGATCTTTACCTGAGGTTAATTAAATTGCCGGCACTTTATCCGACTGATTACAGCCCCTTAAAATGTAGGAAAGGTGTATTTGAAACAGAAATCATAATAGATATTTGAAAACGCAGTAATATCAAAAGGATTTCAATGAATTTTGATGCGGTTTTATAATGTTTAATCTTACAGTAGGCTGAGTAAAATTATCTTTGATATATAATTACATAAAATAAAAAAGCAAAAGCAGATGTCGATTTTATTTTCCTGAAATAACTTCGTAATGAGTGTTTTCCAATGCAGTGATGATGAGTTTTTCCTGATATAATATATTCATACTAATATTAATTTAGACACCATAGACAATCAACCCACACCCTCCCTACATGTATATGATTATATTTTTTTTCTTCTAACATGCACATCATATATCATTGAAAATCGACCTTTATCACTGCCCATTTGAAAATATTGAGAAAATTTGACAAATGACAAAACTCAGAAGTTTAATGAATGCTGAATGCACAAAATCTTTACCTAAAATAGTTTTTTGCAAATTTTTTCAATATTTGTCTATATATATCATGTAGTAATAATAATGACAGTACAGACAAGTAAATTGTCAAATTTTCTAGGCATTCTATATATATATATGTATATACATCCATGCATAAAGAATTGCATATCTCTTGATATATTTTATATTTGTAGTATTATATGTCATTACATTTTTCATGCACATTATACGATATAGTTCACAGGATAGTTGATATATATATAATTTACATATATGTGTGTACCAGTATATTATTTAGCATAATTGATTTGCTTTTGAGAAATATGGTCTGTTTTTTTTTAGTAAGAATTTTACAATTCATTAACAATAGTTTATGGTTTTTCTCTGTGTACATATCAGGTGTAGTGCTCTCTAGTAATATACATTGTATAAACATTCCTGTGATAACTTTTTATGTTAAAGAAAAAAAATCTTGTCAATTTTTCTCAGAATATCATAATGATAAACTCTGAAATATTTTCAGCTGTATTATTCTCAAGACAAGACATGGACAAACTAAATGTATTAATCCTAACTTCTAGTACCAGAATATTGCCTGATCATATTAAGTACTATCATATCGAGAAAGAATTCAGCCATGTTTGCTCTATAGATAATGTATGGTACCGTCTTTACTACTCCCTTTCTGGTACTTAACAGGTTTCCATTATGTCTTGTCAGGGCATTAGTTCACATACTCTTGTTGACTACATTCCCCAAATGTAAAGGGAGTTATCCATTAGGATAGAGGAATATTGCATACAAAAACATTTAAGTCTTTACATCCCATTCTAATATATTATAAGGAGTTGTTGCCCTTGGTTAACAATATGTCATGTCTCCCAAAGCGTATTTCATGACCCGGCCTCAAATATGCATCTTCATATGGCCCTTGCTACTGAGAGGAAATTAAACCATGTAAAACTCCTATATTCTGTTGTGTACCCATGCCAAAATGTGTATGCAAAAGTCCCTTCGGGTAGAGGAATATCATACATGACAGCGTGTACTAAAATCAATTCTTTGGTTACACTTTATCCAGAGTTCTGGCCCTCGGTGACCCATGTGCCACATGGCATATTTCATGAAGTCTCCAGTCCACATACATTCTGGTTATTATAAAGATGTTAACATCTTCGAATGAATGAAGGAATTTGTTGCATACTTAAATGCGTTCCCAGTTCATATTACAAACACAGTTATGTCCCTTTAGTTCATGACACATCATATGTACATTGCTCATTGCATAACTCTGTTACTCATATACTTGCCAAATTGTTTATACGATTACCTGTTGTCAGTCTCACACTGACATTCCTAAAATATTTCTACATTTATACAGAATAATTGTAATATTTACCTATTGGAAATTGGCACTATATATAATGTATATAGATAATGTTTATCACAATATTAGACCAAAAACAATTAATTAATTGGTTCTCAGGCCCGCCCACATCCAAAAAAATGTGACAGTATAACCGATTTTATGGCAAAAACAAAATAAAATTGCTCTAATGCGTCCGTAAACTTGTAGAAAAAAATTTAGGATGAAAATACATATGTATTAGCTAAAGGAAGAAAATAATTTAGGAGAAGATCAATTTTCTAAGAAGGGTTACTGATAGTGATATACATGTATTGGTATTATCAATTCCCTGATTTTGATATTTATAGACATATACTTATTTTTGTGGTATCAAATTAGAATTTTCCACGCCCTTTACTCTCATTTGCAAATGTTGCATTCTGATAATTATTAATATGGCAAATTTTTTTCTTTCTTTTTTTTCTTTTTATACATCATATATAGGTCTTTTTCTACATGCATAGAATTATATCATTGACTAGCACAAAAATGTGTATGATTAGATTATTGGTGAGGATATGTGGAAATCTAATATGATCAGGTTCACATTCACAGTATCTGATTTCATAACGCAGTATTCATATATCAGATAATGTTTTTTTTTTTTTTTTTGCACATATCATATATCAATGCATGGTTAAAGATGGGTTCCTGTAATATTTGCTCAAATTTTCCTAGTGAAAACATGAAAAAAATGTGTTTTCCAGGATTGCCAAAGTTATAAGCTTAAGAAAATGTGTAAAGTATGTAATGAAATGAAACACTTTTTCAGGTTGATAATTAATTCCCAGTGAAAGTGTTTAATAATTTCTATTTTTCCAAGATTGCAAAAGTAATATAATTAAACGTTTAGAAAATGTGTAAAGTAATTAACTTGCAGTATTAAAAAGTAAAAATTTCTTTCCCACAAAACAATATGACTTCTCAAAATTTTAAAGTGTCACTGGCTCTGAGTGATCCTAAATTGATCAAACACTTTCCATCAACCAGCATTTCATAACGGCATTCTATCATAAATAGTGTGTTATCATGGAAGGAAAAAAATCTGAAGATACGCGTGGACCCATCTTTAAATTGACATTTCTATTTTCTTTTATATAAATCACATCACCTCTTCATGTCGTACATAACACACTCATGTTTTTTGAGTGAGATAAGTCGCCATGGGGACAGATTGTACCTGTGCTTGTGAATGTTTTGCTTACTACCAGACAATGGAGCGGAGTTTCGAAGACTTGCTGGCAGGTTTGGAAGAGGATGACCTTGACCCTGACCTTGATGATATCTTGACCACGGGGTCACTTAGTCCACAGGTTTGTTAACTGTCAGAAAATTGCCAAAGTTTTTCTCAAACTTTTATCTGTCTTTGATATTTTTAATCTGCATCTGAATATCAGATAGACTTTCACTTATTTCTGTCAATATTTATCTTAAAATCAAAAGAAAAAAAATTCTACCAAGCTGGAAATAAGATCATGAAAATATATTCTATAATGGTACTTAAAGAAAAAGATTTTATGTATGTCATTGAGGTGTTGGGAATATGGACGTGGGATAGAATCAAATTGTTTGTACAAGAAAAATTAAACGGATCAGTTACTTTCTAATATGCACAATGTTAATTGACACTAAATGTTTTAAAGTATATTAAACTAACTAATGCATGCATCACTAATCAACCTCTAACTAAGCATTAACGTATTATATTGTCACTAACTTCTAGTTTTCTAGTTGCTTTTGATTTCGTTATTGGCTGAAATTCTTGTGCTCATTTTAAGATTTACAGTATTTGTCCTGTACTAAGGCTATGGGGTCAACATATAAGGTGCTGTCCACAATTAGGGTTGGAATAATTATAGGACATTTCTGTAGTTGGTGAAATTTAAACTGAACTGCAAAAAAAAAATGGATGGGCTTATTGGCAGGCATGGTCTTATTAGCAGATAAGGATTGTAGTTCTGAATGCTTTATAGAACAAACAAATAATTTCTTTTGTGTGGTTGTGCATGACGCCATGACAGTTGCACTTATCACTACGTGAACTTCTATTGCAGTATATATGGTGTAATGTACCATAGTTGTCACTGTGCATGATGTTGGACCTAAAATGACACTCACAAAATTCTTATGACATTATTTTTATGAAATGCTTCTGGTTTGATTTAGCACTTAAATTCTCCACTAGCGATATAAAGCATACTTATATAGATAACAAAAAATCATTTTTTAATGTGGAATATGTGAAAGATTTTTATATAACTGCAATTCTCAAAATACAATCAACTTCTCAATACTCATTAACAAGCTAATCTTCTTGGATAGTAATAATTCTAGCTTTTATTTCGAAACAAACCTGACATATGACAGTAAAACGATAGATAATGCATGGATCAATATGGGAACAATGAGCTTTAACTTTGACCTTTTTTAACTGCATCCTCAGATACTAGAATTCTCTTGGTAAGATCTAAAGTAACCAGAGCTAGATTTTGCTTAAATACATTTCCAGGTATAGAAATTCTGATTTCAGTAAATCAATTTAAATTGATCATCTGCTACAACTCAAGTTAATTTTGAAAATATATCTGATGCAATTTTGACAATGTGTTCTTTACCTTTGAAATGGAAATTAAGAATTAGTATATTTCAATTTTTATAAATTTTATAAAATTGCTTGTATTGAGAGAATAGGACAACAGTAATATTAAATGAAGAAAGGACAGTTTTTAGCTGTATATAATCAGATTTCATCTTTGAATTTACAATGATATACAATTTCAGTAAATAATTTGATCAACATATCAAACATTATGTAAGAATTCAAATAAGTACATGTATTTAGAATTACAACCTTAAAACAAATCAACATATCTTTTTGCAAACTCACAAATATTAATACATTTTAGTCTTTTCTTTTGACTTTGGACAGATCACGGATGCATCTTTTAACGCTATGGCAGCTCAGAGCAAAAAATCCTACACCCAGTTTGAGGATAGGTTGGGCCGAACAAAAGATAAGGAAGATGATTTGAAGGAAGATGATTCCAAGGAATCTGAGCCCCCACAGAAACTGGAGGACCAGAAGACCATTGATGAGATATTTGGGGAGGTAGAGGAGTCCAGGGCTTCAGTCACTGACCTTTTGACCTCTGACGAAGAGGAACCACCACTGGACGTTGAGGGAGTTTTAGACGAAGAACCTGAAGCAAATGTTGAGGTGATGGTGACTGATCATGATGAACCAGATGCTGAAACACGTGATGTAGATGAGAAAGAGGCTGTTCTATCCGACATGGATGACAGCACAGCAGAGGTGAGAGGTCATCATAGATGTTTTTCTTCTTTTATGTACAATAATCCAAAATATTGTTCCTAAAAGTTGTTCATTTTCGACATTGCTTAATTATTACCCATATTATATACCACGGTTCATGGACTTGTGAAGAACTTTTTAACCGATAAATTGACCCTTTAGCTGTGCTCATGTTTAAGATTCTATTTTTAAGATCTCCCATTGCGACTTATTTCATATGAAGTGAGCTCATAAGAACTGAAGCACAAGACTTAACTTGGAAAAATCTTTCAAAATATAGATTGGATTGTTTCTATAGCTGTTGTGTATCTTTTTCTAGAAAAACTGCAAATTTATATATTCAAACCTGCTTGAGGTCTCCTTGATTTGACCACCACTGTAAATGAGAGTTTGCTTGATAAGCTATTAAGCTGTTTTTGTTTGTATTTTGAAATCGACCAACCTAAATAGAGCTAGAAAACTTGCTTTTTACTTTCAAACCTGTGTTTATTGACCACCTGTGTTTATTGACAACCTGTGTTTATTGACCACCTGTGTTTATTGACCACCTGTGTTTATTGACCACCTGTACCAAGTGCTAACCTGTGTAAACGACTACCTCTGCTGAAAACACCTATGTTAAAATGACTACCTGCATTGGAAACTCTTATGTTTAAAAGTAACCACCTGGCTGTTAATTAAGAGATCACCTGTGTTATATGACAACTGTTTTAAATGACCACCTTTACTGAAAACACCTGTGTTTATTGACCATCTGTACTAAGAGACTAACTGTGTTAAACAGCTTCCTGTGTTTAGAGACAACTTGTGTTAAGAATCCACCTCTGTTAAGAGACTACCTGTAAGTTATCTGACAACCTGTGTTGAGTGACAAACTGTTAAAAAACCACCTGTGTTAAGTGACCACCTATGTTAAGAACACATGTCTTAAGTGACCATCTGTGTTAAGTGACAACCTGTGTTAAGTGACTACCTGTGTTAATTTAGTGACCACCTGTGTTAGGTGACCATCTGTGTAAAGTGACAAACTGTGTTAAGTGACAAACTGTGTAAAAGTAAGTGACAAACTGTGCTAAGTGACCATCTGTGTTAAGTGACAAACTGTGCTGAGTGACCACCTGTGTTAAGTGACAAACTGTACTGAGTGACCACCTGTGTTAAGTGACATTCTTTGCTAAGTGACCTCCTTTGCTAAGTGACCACCTGTGTTAAGTGACAAACTGTGTTAAATGACCTCCTTTGCTAAGTGACCACCTGTGTCAAGTGACAAACTGTGTTAAATGACATTCTTTGCTAAGTGACCACCCGTGTTAAGTGACAAACTGTGTTAAGTGACCTCCTTTGCTAAGTGACAAACTGTGTTAAGTGACCTCCTTTGCTAAGTGACAAACTGTGTTAAGTCACCACCTGTGTTAAGTGGCCTTCTTTGCTAAGTGACCACCTGTGTTAAGTGACAAACTGTGCTGAGTGACCACCTGTGTTAAGTGACATTCTTTGCTAAGTGACCACCTGTGTTAAGTGACCTCCTGTTCTAAGTGACCACATGTGTAAGTGACCTCCTTTGCTGAGTGACCACCTGTGCTAAGTGATCACCTGTGTTAAATAACCACCTGTTCTAAGTGACCACCTGTGTTAAGTGACCACCTTTACTAAGTGACCACCTGTGTTAAGTGACCACCTGTGTAAGTGACCTCCTTTACTAAGTGACCACCTGTGTTAAGTGACCACCTGTGTAATAAGCGACCCTTTGAAGACTGATGTGTGAGCTAGAATACTTTGCTTTATTGTTTATAGCTGCTTTGCGTGTGTTTTAGAACGGCCAGCTAAAGAGAGAAGCTAGTCTGGACTTCAATGATGTTGGGGTAAATATTTTCAGAGCTTATTTATTTGTGATTGATATATTGGTTCCAACATTCCTGGAAGCTAGACCAATCAATTCAATTAAAACATTTGAGGCCAGGCTTGATCAGTACTGGGAACAACCAGAATGCTTTTTCAATCATGAAATAGACAATGATAAACCTATCCACTGTCAGAGAACATCTGATCTGGGTAATTAGGCATTTTCCTGTGTCCAGTACATTGTTATTGATATTATTATTATTAATTCTAAACCAGAAGTTCTCAGATAATTTGATAGATGAACTAGATTAATAAGATCCTAAGTTGGAAACTTTTTTTAAAGGAGATAAAGATAATAACAAGTCTGATTAGGTGGTAATTTTCTGAGCAGAAATGTTAACTACAGTGATTGTTTTGGATATGAAAATTCACAAACCATTATTCACACATTCTACCCATGTGCATTGATACTAATAACTTAATGGGGAAGGTTAAATAATTTTATTACTGTCATTTCTCGTGGCTCAGGATTTTAACAAGGCAAACCTTTTTAACCATTTGGTTGATATCTTAAACACAATTAAAAACTTGGTGATAAACACTTTTTACCAATCTCTTCAACACTTGATTGTGTGGCCTAGAAGTTCAGAAAAAGATATTGTAAATTTACAAAGCATTGATCCATCGTTTTGAACAAAGCAGGTCCTTTCTTCCTTTTCCTTTTGGTGCATGCTCTTGGTGATAAATGACAAGCAGTTATATGTATAAGATACTAGCTTGTTTATGATGATAGCCTGGGGTTATTCACATTCCTGAATTCTTACTTCAGAGTTGGTGAATTGTTTTTGCAATAATTTTTGAAAAGTTCTGCATCTTTGTAATAGTTTGATAAAGTGTTATTAAATTGACCTTAGTTGACCTCTATTAGATATTCATATGACCTTACTTCACCTGTGCGACTCATATCCTGTAGGATACGTCACATTTGGATGTGAATATTGGAAAGCAGAAGACGTCACTGAGAAAGAAAGGTTCACTGGCGCGACGGCGCAAGCCAACACGTACCAATGTGAGAAACATCCTCAGCTCCTCGGAGGATAGTCACTTTCAGGACACAACTGGTAGGTGCTTACATGAACTATTCAGAAACATTTCTTGAATTATCTTTGTGATAAGGTAATAGTTTTTCTCAAGATTAATGTTTTGCCTTTTTAGCCAAATGCAATGTCATCGTAGTATAGGATATGAAAGAAAAGAACAGATTATTTTTCAATAATTTAATTTTTTTTTCAAATTTTAGTTCACTTGATTCTTAAATTTAAAACTGGATTTGTAGATTTTTAAGAACATTTTCAGAAACACTTTATAAATCGTTTAGATTCAAATTGCTGTGATAATTTAAGTGTAAAATTTTGATTTCACAATGTGTTCTTTTTTCAACCTTTTTATTTTATTAAAAAAAAATATTTTAAAAATGCTGAGAATTAAGTTTGAATTTAAATTTGATCTTGCCTTATTTTTCTTATTTTTCAGAGGCCAAAGAATCATCATCAAAGGAAATAAACGGTTTTGGTGACGAAGAGGTTTTTGACAAGTCTGGCTCACCAGATCCAACTTCACCGCCAGCGAAAAAATCCAGTCATTTGATGATGCCTCTTCCAGGTTTGGGACAGGTGGGCTAACTAGTCTCATTTCCAAGATTTCTATTGACCTAGATTAAGCTGTTTGATAATTCTCATTTGACAGTCTTTTTAAATGTTCATGGTGAGATAACTCCGAGAGAGAATTTTTCATGTCTAAATCAATAATGACATTGCCTCTGTAAGAAAAAATTAAATTGTTATGTGCTTGACTTAAAGCTTTCAAATTTTATGGGCAGAAATCTGATGAGATATTTCTTAAATGTTTAAAACAGTACTGATATTGACCCTGATTAGAGAAAACTATGGTGCAATATACGCAAGTCTTAACTTTAATTCTATGACATGAATTTATTAGGCATTACAACAAAAAAGCAAAAAGTAGGAAATTCTTCTAATTTTAAAGTTTAAATCATAGTGTCATAATTAGGTGCTGTGCAAACTTTGGTGAGGACTAATTCATAAGGAACTCTTGGTTGAATCAACTGCAGCTTATTTCCGTGATAAATCCTGAGGAGTTTAGGATGGGACCGAATCATATTTCTTTCCAAAAAAAAACTAACAACACACTGTATCCATCTGGGAAGAATTTATTTGTTATTAAATAATATGATTCATGCTTTAATATATTTGAATACATCTGTTTAGTAATAATGTCATAGATATGATAAATTATAGAAAAAGTTAGAATCTTAGACAATAACCTGCTTTATCATTGGGTATTCTGAACTATTTTCTGCTCAAATTATTCTGCTTGCTGCCTGGTTGGTGCAAGGGGAGGTAACTTGTACACCCTCCAGTTGATTTTCCAATAGACTTGGCAAGCAATAAGTGAAATCTCCGATTGTTTATACATTTGATACTTCAAATGCAAGTAGAATACTTCTGATTGGTTCTGGAGTTATCCAAGAAATAAGCCTACAAACATGGCCTTGCTAGCTGATCTGGTTTAAACCAAGCAAAACCTAACTCGTTTCCACAATAGAAATAGTAATAAAGTGGTCGCATGATTTAAGTCAGTCGGCAGTGAAATGCACTTCCATATATAACATTTAATGTGCAATTCAACAAATCACCAGAACAGATAAGGTAGACCCATTCATCGGTAACAAACAAAAATTGCTGAGTTTCTTCTAATGAAAGTTATCAAAGATCAAATATCTAATCATGATACAGATCAATTAATATATGGAGAGAAAAAAGCAGTTAATTGAATACAGGACTTTAAAAATTTTGTGGGACAGTTTTCACTTGAATCTTATATGCAGGTTATCGTGATCTGGTTTATCCAGAAACATGACAGACATTTTAAACACCGAAATCATAGTATGCCAATTCTCATGAGCTTTAAAAAAGTATATCTTTCCGCAGCAACCCAAGCCTTTTGAAAAATAATATAGAATATAAAATTCCTTAAAATGACATAGGATCTTCATCAGTAAAACATCCAGAAATGCACAATTAATTTTAAGAAGAAAAAAATTTGTCTTATTTCGTGTCATTTTATTAGCTCACCTGGACCAAAGGTCCGGTGAGCTTATGCCATGGCGCGGCGTCCGTCGTCCGTCCGTCCGTCGTCCGTCGTCCGTCCGTCCGTCCGTCCGTCAACATTTGCTTCAAATCGCTACTAGTCATAAAGTTCTTATTGGATTTTGACCAAATTTGGCCAGAAACATCCTTGGCAGAATGGGAACAGATTTTGCATAAATGGTGACTCTGACCCCTGAGGGGCCAAAGGGGCGGGGCCCAATAGGGGAAATAGAGGTAATTCCTTTAAATCGCTACTAGTCATAAAGTTATGAATGGATTTCAACCCAATATGGTCAGAAACATCCTTGGGAGAAGGGGAACAGATTTTGCATAAATGGTGATTCTGACCCCCGAGGGGCCAAAGGGGCGGGGCCAAATATGGGAAATAGAGGTAATTCCTCTAAATCTCTACTAGTCATAAAGTTATGAATGGATTTCAACCCAATTTGGTCAGAAACATCCTTGGGGGAAGGGGAAGAGATTTTGCATAAATGGTGGCTCTGACCCCCGAGGGGCCAAAGGGGCGGGGCCCAATATGGGAAATAGAGGTAATTCCTTTAAATCACTACTAGTCATAAAGTTATGAATGGATTTCAACCCAATTTGGTCAGAAACATCCTTGGGGGAAGGGAAACAGATTTTGCATAAATGGTGATTCTGACCCCCGAGGGGCCAAAGGGGCGGGGCCAAATATGGGAAATAGAGGTAATTCCTCTAAATCTCTACTAGTCATAAAGTTATGAATGGATTTGAACCCAATTTGGTCAGTAACATCCTTGGGGGAAGGGGAAGAGATTTTGCATAAATGGTGGCTCTGACCCCTGAGGGGTGGCCCTTCATGCACAACAGCTATAAGTAAAATTTGGTACCTTGATTATCAACATTTAACATGAATATTATTACTATTGAAGATACAGGGATTTCCCATTGAATGCTTGTGATATTTTAGTTCATAATAATGATTTTTGAAAAAATTGAAAACTGTATTCTAAAAATTTGTTGGTAAGAGTTAGTCTTACAATGGACATTTCTTTTTAAATTCAATTCTGGTTAAAATTAAGGGAAAGAATGTGTTTGGATTTTTAATAGCCCATGTTGCCAAGGAAAACTCCACAACCCAGAGCATCTCCAGATGAAGAAATGACCCCTGTGGAGCGAAAGAGAGACCCCAAAGCTATGGGGGTCAAATTACCCATGCCACAACTCAGGCCAACAAGGACACCTGACAACCAAGATCAGGAAAAGGCGGTGTCTCCAGAATTTGAAAAACCCGCTCTCCGAAAAGTAACAACACCTCAAGAAACAGAAAATGTTGTTGAGAAAAATGACACGTTTGAAGTTCCAACACTGAAAGCTGTGGCACCAGAAAAGCCTGCCAGACAATCTGAGAAAGTTGATGAAACTGAAAAACTTTTCTCCAAACCGCCACTAAAAAGTGTTCCTAAAATGGAGGTGGACACAACTCCTGTCTCTGTTTCCAAGGAGACCCCATACAATATACCACTTAGGAGAGTGGACTCTAATCGTGAGAAGTCACCTGTAAAACCAGCGAAGGAAAGTGAAAATATTTTCGATACTCCTTCATTAAAGAGGGTACAAAGAGATGATGATGCTGATAGATCCAAAATATCGCCAGAAAACGAGGGAAAATTTGAAGTTCCTGCACTAAAAACAGTTGCAAGTGATTTAAAACGATCAGAAAGTCAAGAAATTGAGTCAGAAAAAACTTTTAATAAACCTGCACTCCGAAATACTCCCAAAGTCAAAGCCGAGCCTCCAACTAGTGCTGAAGCTAAGGGTAAATTTGACTTACCATCGCTGAAAAGGACTCCTAAAGTCCCTCGAAGTGATAGCTCGGAGTTAAACAGTGGAGGGGCCTTTGATGTCCCGAACTTAAAGAATAATCGACCAGTAAAAACACAATTAGAATTCGATGATGTTGCCAAAGGGCCATCAGAAAACAAACATACATTTGATGTTCCTCAACTAAAGAATACTCCAAAGTCAGATATAGAGGGAAGTAAAGAAGCTGCTGCCAAGGACTCTAAAGAAGAACCGTCATGGATGAAGGATATGAAGTTGAGAAAGACATCTACAAAGTCCGAGGAGAGTTTGGATCAGATGAAGGAGAAGGAAACACCTGTTTGGATGAAAACAGCTGCAGAGAAACGAGAAAAAGCTGCAGAAATCCTCAACACCAAAGGTGAGAACTTCGTCATAGATATTTAATACCTAGTAAGCTGTAGGTAACATGTCCTGCTTTCATTATTCAATAACTCCAGAGGTTCCATCACATCAATTGGAAGTAGAAGAAAGGGCTTATTGCAAGATAATGAAATAAAATTTGTTCACATTTGACTGAACTACAACTGGCATATGTGCATGCTTCATTTCAAGGGATAAAGCCATTTTGCTGAATAGGTATGCTACACAAAAATAAAGGCCAAGCAACATGAAGAAATGGTATAATCATATACCGTCTTTTTTACAATATTCTTCAAAATCTAACACATTTGAAACAAAAAAAAAATATTAAAGGGACATGCTCAATGGGATTTTGAAAATTAATAAATTCAAGTCAGGCTTGTCCGAAAGTTAATGTGACTGATTTTGCCAAAGTTTCAATGTAGGCTATGATATACTGTAATGCTGCGTTCAAGTTCAAATTTTAAGTTTTAATGTAAACAAAACAAAGTAATTGTTGAAATAAAGTAAACAATTTAATAATAGTAGATTTAAATTTTCAAGAAAACCAAAGCAAGACACCTGGGGATGGAAAACCCCAATGGACAGATATGTCTCGCCTACGTAAGACGCCCAACGGTCTCCCTCTCCAGGAATCTACAGAGAGCAGTGAAAACTCACTGAACGGAAAGCCTAGCCAGGAGCGTATCCGACTGGCATCTACTGGATCAAAGGATGGGGACAGCTCTAGCTCTAGCTCCAGCAGGGAGCGCACACCTGTATCAGGTAAGTTTTCCTTAAACAGCCTCCATTGTTTTACAAACCATTAATATTCGATTGAGGATTTTTTATCCCACATTACACTCATACATTCCCAGTTTTCGTTAGGATATGATAGAAAGTATCTTTCATCCCTCTTGGGGGTGAGACAGGGGAATCCCAACCCGAGGGGTAAGATTCTTAAGTTTAAGCTTAATAATCTTACCCCGAGGGTTGAGATTCCCCTGTCTCACTTCCATTGGGGGGAGGGGGGGGACGATTTTTTTTCTCTTACCCATTTTATCTTCTTATGTATCTAATATGGATGTTACATCAATGCAAGGAAATTTGACATGATGTGATTGAATTGTCGCTGTGGTATTGCTGACATTACGAAATGCAATTGTTATAGCTTGTCTCCACCTAGGGTGAAACAAGAAAATCTCACACCAGTAAAATTGCGATTATCCCTGTCCAGGGTAAGAGAAAAGGAGCTCTCAATCCAAGAGAAAGGATCCCTTAGATATCTTACAAACCCCTGGGTAGATTTAATTCATATTCACATCATAACATGATTAACACAATTTACATATAAAACTTGAGCAGTGTGACTGGGATTTCATTTCCCCAGTCGAACGTGAAAAGGTATGGGATCACCTGCCTGGCCATGTGGGGTTTTCGCAGGTTTCTTCCCACCATAAGAACCTGTGTGTACTTCCATCCGGGCCAACAGGAGTGATTAGTATTGGTTGATAAAAACCTGTCTCACAATTGTTGTAAAATAAGATTTATAATTGTTTTTATTGATCTTAAATCCACTCACCCGCTGTTTATGTACAGGTGGTACCAGGGACCAGTATGTACCTAGCTGGCTGAAGACGAAGGACAACCGCCATCAATCCACACCAAACCTCAATGTTATATCACCACCGTCTGCTGACACGACCTCCATTCCACAGTGGAAGAAGGACCTGGCAGAGAGGAGGAAGTTACGCAAAGAAAACAGTGTTGACACTCCGGTACACTATTATTTCTTATACTTATGTCCACTGGGCTAAAGTTTGACATTCATTTCTAGAACATTTAATAAAGAGACTGTCTATTTTAAAAAGAGACTGTATTTTCATATTTCTGCTGCAAAGTGGTTAGAGATTTATACTTTTACCCTTCATCCAATCGTCAAAAGTCCTGACTTGAACTTTGGCTGAGTTTTGTATTTTTAGCCCACCATCATCAGATGGTGGGCTATTCAAATCGCCCTGCTTCCGTGGTCCTTCGTCCGTCCGTCCGTCCGTCCGTCCCTCCGTCCGTCCGTCCCTCCGTCCGTCCGTAAACAATTCTTGTTATCGCTAATCCTCAGAAAGTACTGAAAGGATTTTTCTCAAATTTCATATGTATGTTCCCCTTGGTGTCTAGTTATGCATATTGCATTTTGAGACCAATCGGAAAACAACATGGCCGACAGGCAGCCATCTTGGATTTTGACAATTGAAGTTTGTTATCGCTATTTCTGAGAAAGTACTGAAGGGATCTTTCTCAAATTTCATATGTATGTTTCTCTTGGTGCCTAGTTATGCATATTGCATTTTGAGACCAATCAGAAAACAACATGGCCGACAGGCAGCCATCTTGGATTTTGATAATTGAAGTTTGTTATCGCTATTTCTGAGAAAGTACTGAAGGGATCTTTCTCAAATTTCATATGTAGGCTCCCCTTGGTCCCTGGTTATGCATATTGCATTTTGAGACCAATCGGAAAACAACATGGCCGACAGGCAGCCATCTTGGATTTTGATAATTGAAGTTTGTTATCGCTATTTCTGAGAAAGTACTGAAGGGATCTTTCTCAAATTTCATATGTAGGTTCCCCTTGGTGCCTAGTTATGCATATTGCATTTTGAGACCTATCGGAAAACAACATGGCCGACAGGCAGCCATCTGGATTTTGACAATTGAAGTTTGTTATCGCTATTTCTCAGAAAGTACTGAAGGGATCTTTCTCAAATTTCATATATAGGTTCCCCTTGGTGCCTAGTTATGCATATTACATTTTGAGACCAATCGGAAAACAACATGGCCGACTGGCAGCCATCTTGGATTTTGACAATTGAAGTTTGTTATCGCTATTTCTGAGAAAGTACTGAAGGGATCTTTCTCAAACGTTTTTGTAAGTTGCCCTTGGTCTGTAGTTCTGCATATTGCATCTTGGGACCAATAGGAAAACAACATGGCCGAGAGGCAGCCATCTTGGATTTTGACAATTCAAGTTTGTTGTCGCTATTTATCAGAAATTGCTGAAGGGATCTTTCTGAAATTTCATTTGTAGGTTGCCCTCTGTGCCTAGTTATGCATATTGGATTTTGAGACCAGTCAGAAAACAACCTGCCCGACAGGCAGCCATCTTGTATTTTGACAATTGAAGTTTGTTATCGCTATTTTACAGAAGGTACTGAAGGGATCTTTCTCGAATTTCATATGTAGGCTCCCCTTGGTCCCTGGTGTTGCATTTTCGGACCAATCCGAAAACAACAGACAGCCATTATCGCTAAATCTTAAACTGTTTGCAAAGTACTAGAGGGCTGTTTCTGAATTTACACAGATTAGTAAGACTTAGAGGAAGGGAAAAGTAGAGAAAAGATCAATCTGACATGGAACCTATAAAGATCATTCAATGGTGGGCGCCAAGATCCCTCTGGGATCTCTTGTTCTTATTTAAGGGTTATTAAGCAGGTGAACACACTTCACATTCTCATGTTAGTTCTTGTAGAGAAGCATGAGTTATCTCCCTTACTTCAAATGAATCATCTTTAATATAATGAATACATTTTCTAAAAAAAAATCATCTTTTCTCTTATTGTGAATTAATTTTCAGAATGTAAATAGTTTTGATCAAACAGGGAAAAAAATTCATTAATGAGTGAAAAAAAATCACAAACTATTATATTACATGTATCAAAAAGTGTGTTGGTAGAAAACCATGATAACCCTTGAAATCTGAAAATAATGTTTGTTTTCTTCTACAGCTTAAAGTAAAAACACAATTAGAATTTGATGATGTTGCCAAAGGGCCATCAGAAAACAAACATACATTTGATGTTCCTCAACTAAAGAATACTCCAAAGTCAGATATAGAGGGAAGTAAAGAAGCTGCTGCCAAGGACTCTAAAGAAGAACCGTCATGGATGAAGGATATGAAGTTGAGAAAGACATCTACAAAGTCCGAGGAGAGTTTGGATCAGATGAAGGAGAAGGAAACACCTGTTTGGATGAAAACAGCTGCAGAGAAACGAGAAAAAGCTGCAGAAATCCTCAACACCAAAGGTGAGAACTTCATCATAGATATTTAATACCTTGTAAGCTGTAGGTAACATGTACTGCTTTCATTATTCAATAACTCCAGAGGTTCCATCACATCAATTGGAAGTAGAAGAAAGGGCTTATTGCAAGATAATGAAATAAAATTTGTTCACATTTGACTGAACTACAACTGGCATATGTGCATGCTTCATTTCAAGGTATAAAGCCATTTTGCTGAATAGTTATGCTACACAAAAATAAAGGCCAAGCAACATGAAGAAATGGTATAATCATATACCGTCTTTTTTACAATATTCTTCAAAATCTAACACATTTGAAACAAAACAAAAAATATTAAAGGGACATGCTCAATGGGATTTTGAAAATTAATAAATTCAAGTCAGGCTTGTCCGAAAGTTAATGTGACTGATTTTGCCAAAGTTTCAATGTAGGCTATGATATACTGTAATGCTGCGTTCAAGTTCAAATTTTAAGTTTTTATGTAAACAAAACAAAGTAATTGTTGAAATAAAGTAAACAATTTAATAATAGTAGATTTAAATTTTCAAGAAAACCAAAGCAAGACACCTGGGGATGGAAAACCCCAATGGACAGATATGTCTCGCCTACGTAAGACGCCCAACGGTCTCCCTCTCCAGGAATCCACAGAGAGCAGTGAAAACTCACTGAACGGAAAGCCTAGCCAGGAGCGTGTCCGACTGGCATCTACTGGATCAAAGGATGGGGACAGCTCTAGCTCTAGCTCCAGCAGGGAGCGCACACCTGTATCAGGTAAGTTTTCCTTAAACAGCCTCCATTGTTTTACAAACTATTGATATTCGATTGAGGATTTTTTATCCAACATTACACACATACATTCCCAGTTTTCGTTAGGATATGATAGAAAGTATCTTTCATCCCTCTTGGGGGTGAGACAGGGGAATCCCAACCCAAGGGGTAAGATTCTTAAGTTTAAGCTTAATAATCTTACCCCGAGGGTTGAGATTCCCCTGTCTCACTTCCATGGGGGGGAATGATTTTTTTCTCTTACCCTGTTTACCCTCTTATGTATCTAATATTGATGTTACATCAATGCAAGGAAATGTTGACGTGACATGATTGAATTGTCGCTGTGACATCATTGTATTGCTGACATTACGAAATGCAATTGTTGTAGCTTGTCTCCACCTAGCGTGAAACAAGAAAATCTCACACCAGTAATATTGCGGATATCCCTGTCCAAGGGAAGAGAAATGGAGATCTCAATCCAAGAGAAAGGATCCCTTAGATATCTTATAAACCCCTGGGTAAATTTAATTCATATTCACATCATGATTAACACAATTTACATATAAAATTTGAGCAGTGTGACTGGGATTTCATTTCCCCAGTCGAACGTGAAAAGGTATGGCATCACTTGCCTGGCCATGTGGGGTTTTCGCAGGTTTCTACCCACCATAAGAACCTGTGTGTACTTCCATCCGGGCCAACAGGAGTGATTAGTATTGGTTGATAAAAACCTGTCTCACAATTGTTGTAAAATAAGATTTATAATTCTTTTTATTGATCTTAAATCCACTCGCCCGCTGTTTATGTACAGGTGGTACCAGGGACCAGTATGTACCTAGCTGGCTGAAGACGAAGGACAACCGCCATCAATCCACACCAAACCTCAATGTCATATCACCACCGTCTGCCGACACGACCTCCATTCCACAGTGGAAGAAGGACCTGGCAGAGAGGAGGAAGTTACGCAAAGAAAACAGTGTGGACACTCCGGTACACTATTATTTCTTATACTTAAGTCCACTGGGCTAAAGTTTGACATTCATTTCTAGAACATTTAATAAAGAGACTGTTTGTTTTAAAAAGAGACTGGTTAGAGATTTATACTTTTACCCTTGATCTAATCGTCAAAAGTCCTGACTTGAACTTTGGCTGAGTTTTGTATTTTTCTTATTTAAGGGTTAAGCAGGGTGAGCACACTTCACATTCTCTAGTAATAAAGACATATTAGTTCTTGTAGAGAAGCATGAGTTATCTCCCTTACTTCAAATGAATCATCTTGAATATTGATACATTTTCTAAATAAAATCTGTTGATCTTTTCCGTTATTGTGAATTAATTTTCAGAATGTAAATGGATTTGATAGATAAAAAAAAAATCATTAATGAGTGAAACAAAATCACAAACTATTATATTACATGTATCAAAAATTTAGTTGGTAGAAAATCATAATAACCCTTCAAATCTGAAAACAATGTTTGTTTTCTTCTACAGCTTAAAGCCAAGAGTGATTCTACAGATGCCGGGGCAGCTTCATGGAAAACAGAATTTGCTCTAAAGAAGAAAACCACACCAATGCCAAAAAGTAGGTTCTAATGTTTTTAGTTGGTCTCCACTATTTAGGAGAAAATACTGAATTCTAAATAATTAATTGAAGATAAAATACATGATGCTGATGGAGGTTTTAGAATTGGCTTTAATACACATTTTCTGGTCAACATTGAATGCAGTGACGCATAAGGTCAAGGTCAGTGTTTCATGAATACAAATGGATTAAATTGATATTCTCTATTATTCTCTGTTTGTGTACTGTTTTATTATCCTTTAAAACCAATAGATACTGTTTAATCTAAATCAATATCTCTATCAACTGCAAATTGCAAAAGTGACAAATGTCTTTTTTTATGGCTCTATCTCTCCGAGTGGTTGAAGGCATGAAGTGGTACACTTTTGTCTGTCTGTCACAAATGTGTTTAAAAGATCCATTCATTATTAACCTTATTTATTTATTTATTCTTTTTTTATTAAAATTGGATTTTTGTTGGGTTTTTTTTTTTTTTTTTTTAAACCTAACATTAATTTGCATTCACCTTCACTTCTATCTAAACAAGAGAGCTGCAGCAAACATTTCTCGCAAAGATATTCACTAGTTTTGAGTTGACAGTATGATCACTAAATCTATATCCATGCAGGTATAACAGGTTTCTAAATTGTAAACTTTTTTCGCTCTGGTTTTTGCTTACACAGCTACTGCTGAGATCAGAACCAGTTCTTACTGAGCCAGAATGGAAGAAACGTGCAGATGAGAAACGACAGCGTCTAATAAGTAAGTAGATTTCTTTCAGTATTTATTACTACAAAATGGCAGAAACCTGGCGGTCATCAGCTTGATGGGCCAAAAATGTTACTACTTGAAGCAGTAATCTGATTTAAATATGATTCCGTTGCTGTTCACTGCTTTGAGCTTTTCCAGTAAAACATCTACCTCATCCCTGGACTTCATGGTGGATTAAGGGGTACGACTTATAGAATTCATTTAATGAAGTACATAGAAGTTATAGGAAGGCAATTCACAATGCAACCATGGATAGAAGTGATTTATTGTGGAGTCCTGGGGTCAGGTATATATTTTAATGGAATAGCCCTCAGGAATTGCCTTTCAAATTCAGTTTTGGTAAAGATAGAAGATAGATTTATTTAGATCATCCACATGAAAACAGGGAAAATTATCTAAACACAAACAATTCACCTGAAAATAATCAATATTACAAAATATGATTGTATAGTGTGAATTTGAATTTACCTTCAGAATTTGCTTTTGTTAAGAAAAAGAAGAACTGAAGTTAGTAAATTATTTGTGAGTTACCTCCCTTTAGTCACAACACACAAGGACTTTGAGGTGTATTCATGTTTAGCACTATTTCCTGGAGTTCTGAAGATTGATCACTTTTAGCATCATTGGTCATGATTAAATATCTTTCTTTTTAGTTTTCTCAATTTAAACATTTATGAAAGTTTTGCTGATCATTTCTTGTTAATTTTTGTATTCCATGTATATTTTTGTATTGAGAACAAATGAAATTTTTCTAATTTAAATTCAAGTCGATGGAACTAAATTTAATAAGAGACATTACATTTTAGTAGGAGAGTTTAATGGGTAAAATTAAAGATTAAATGTCATTGGATAAGTAAGTAGGTAAATAACAATATAAGTACTTTGACAGATCTAACAGCTAACTGCCAGGGTATGTATAATGATGGTATTTCTGTCACTTTTTAATTTGCTGTGTTTTAGTCAAACATGTTATCATTTTCATTGAAAACTCAAATTATATACGTGTACATATCATATTCACCTTTGTGAAGTACTGGTTGTCTCCCCTGTGTGTTAAGTTGAGGTTATCTTTTATTCACAACACAGTATTTATTATTAATTCACTTTCTGTTATCACCTCAAATTCTTCCTAAGAATGCATAATGTCTACATCTTTGTGGCATGTGCTTGATCCCAGCTATTTTTTTTATGTTTTACTTACCAAAATGTATCTGTCACAATCTTTAATTTGTACTATGCAAACAATTTATAACATAGAATGGATTGCTAATATGAAAATGGCATCTCATAAAAGCTTTTAGTTGTTGAACTCTTTGCATGTGTGGCATTTGTAAAATCAGTTATTCATTAAAGTCAAATTTTTTTGAAAATTTAAACCTTACAGACCTCTCATATGACATTGGCTATTTCGAAGGCAGTTTAACCATGTAAAATAAAACAAAAACATCAAATTTAAAGGCATAGGGGATGAGTTTGTTGAAATCTACAAAAAAAAAAAAAAATCTTTGCAATTAAACCTTCACTTGACCATGTCTAAGACAATTTAATGTCCATCAAATTGGTACTTTTGCTATTTTCTGGTTGACATGAAGCTTCAAATATATGTCATGGGTATGGATTGTGTCTCGTGCTTGTTAGATCATCTAAGTTATGGCATTTCAGTGGGACAACACTTCGATTTGGCTTTGAGTGGCCTATCATTCCTGAACATGGTCTTCATATGATCTTCTAAATTGGCTGTTGCAAGATAGCTGCTTAAAACTTAACTCTTTGGTTGAATTTGTTTTGTACATGTAGTAGCTATTTCCAACTCAATATATTTAAAAATTGTATTCAAGCTTTGTATGTTGACTTTTACATGGTAAAATTTTGTAGCATTTTACATTTGTAACAACATAAGTAAGAAATGTAAGTAAGAAGAAAGAAAAAATGAACAATTTTTACAATATCAAAAAATCAAAAAGATACAAAAAAAATTAATCTTGCTCAGGTATTGAATTTGGACTTAGGGATGCATTTTGAAATGTCTCCAGAATTAACCATGGCATTTGAAGAACTTGAAATGACGGTTACATAGTACATCAGATTTTCTACAGACAGCTTATTCGTTCTAAATCTAATAAACATGTAATCACATGCTTTCAAATTTCTGGAATTTTTGACATACACTAATGTAAAGCCTTGAAATATCTCAAAAATTAGAGATAGCTTTAATGAGGTCCTCATTATCAGATTTGATGAGCAGGTTCAGCATCTCATAATTTAATAGTTTCCAGAAGGTGGTTGTTATCACGTTCCATGGCCTTCAAAGCAGAATAATTTCCTAGATGTTAATAAAGGCTGCCATTTTAAATTGAATTTTAGAAACTTTATTTCCAAAAAATCGAGGACATATAAAAACCATACGCTCTATGGTTATTTCAGGTATTTTCTTGTTAAATCCTCATTTCAGTATTTCAATATGTCCTGTTATTGTTATATCCTCATTTCAGTATTTCAATATGTCCTGTTATTAGAATGCAGCAGAAAATTCCAACTTTGTTGCTCCATTATAATCATATATTGAGATATTTTAATGAATACAGCATGGCATGTGGCCGGTATAAAAAAGTATATTGTCCCACCCATCCAGTACTCGTGTTAAATACCTAGGGTCTAAGATTATATCCTCGTAAAAATTTCATCTGTTTTAATTGATACAATTGTAATGTGTAATAGGCTCTAAGATTATTTCCTCATAAAAACTTCATCAATTAGTTGATACAATTGTAATGTGTAATGAAAGACATGAATGCAAGTTACTTTTACCATGAAAATTCAGCAAAAAATTTGATTATGTTGAAAATTGGTTGGTAATTATTATTGGTACATAATAATGAGTTTGGGGGAAGCAATTGTCAATATCTCTTCAATTACGATTTTGAGAGTGAAAATATGAAATTAGTTAGTTGGCAGAAAACAATTATCAATATCTCTTCAATAAGGATTTCGAGAGTGAAAATATAAAATTAGTTAGTTTGCAGAAAACAATGGACATAATCTCATTAATGAAGATTTTGAGAGTGAAAACAAATATATTAGATGTTAAGAATTTTTTCAATTCATCTATTCAAGATGAGAATCATTTCCCTGAAAACTGGACAAATATTTTTTTCAGATGAATATCTTGGATCCAATTATTTTAATGATTTCAATATTTAATGTTGATATTCAATAAATTCTTTCTTCAACACTGCTGTGCTCAGTGTGTTATCTCTATAGATGAAATGAAATCTGATAAAAACATTTTGGTAAAAAAATAAATCCCTCTTAATTATGAGCCTATAATATTCCATACAGGCCAAGTTAAGGTCTCTGCTTGTCTTTGTATCTTCATCCTAGCCTCATTTCAGTTCCCCTCCTTGATCAATGGAGGGTATATATTTATCATTTTGTCTGGAGGGTATATATTTATCATTTTGTCTGGAGGGTATATATTTATCATTTTGTCTATGGAGGGTATATATTTATCATTTTGTCTGGAGGGTATATATTTATCATTTTGTCTATGGAGGGTATATATTTATCATTTTGTCTATGGAGGGTATATATTTATCATTTTGTCTATGGAGGGTATATATTTATCATTTTGTCTGGAGGGTATATATTTATCATTTTGTCTATGGAGGGTATATATTTATCATTTTGTCTATGGAGGGTATATATTTATCATTTTGTCTGGAGGGTATATATTTATCATTTTGTCTATGGAGGGTATATATTTATCATTTTGTCTGGAGGGTATATATTTATCATTTTGTCTATGGAGGGTATATATTTATCATTTTGTCTGGAGGGTATATATTTATCATTTTGTCTATGGAGGGTATATATTTATCATTTTGTCTATGGAGGGTATATATTTATCATTTTGTCTGGAGGGTATATATTTATCATTTTGTCTATGGAGGGTATATATTTATCATTTTGTCTGGAGGGTATATATTTATCATTTTGTCTGGAGGGTATATATTTATCATTTTGTCTGGAGGGTATATATTTATCATTTTGTCTATGGAGGGTATATATTTATCATTTTGTCTGGAGGGTATATATTTATCATTTTGTCTATGGAGGGTATATATTTATCATTTTGTCTGGAGGGTATATATTTATCATTTTGTCTGGAGGGTATATATTTATCATTTTGTCTGGAGGGTATATATTTATCATTTTGTCTATGGAGGGTATATATTTATCATTTTGTCTATGGAGGGTATATATTTATCATTTTGTCTGGAGGGTATATATTTATCATTTTGTCTATGGAGGGTATATATTTATCATTTTGTCTATGGAGGGTATATATTTATCATTTTGTCTGGAGGGTATATATTTATCATTTTGTCTGGAGGGTATATATTTATCATTTTGTCTGGAGGGTATATATTTATCATTTTGTCTATGGAGGGTATATATTTATCATTTTGTCTATGCTTTTGTGCATAAGTCTCTGTCCTAACAAAATATTTTTGTATAAGATATCTCAAAATCCCTCAACAGATTTAAAATATTCACTCTGTGGTGAAGTTCTGAACTCTGTCTAATGAAATTGGCATTGCATTGCTAATATTACAACTTAATGATTCTGGTGGTCATTGGTCAATATTGATTCTGGTGGTCAGTGGTCAAGATTAAGGGGTCAAAAGTCACACCTAAAATTTAAAAAAAGGTCCTGTACAATATATATCATGAAGCCTTCAACAAATTATATTGATATTGACATCATAGCAAGATTCTGGTAGTCATTGTTCAAGATTAAAGTGTCAAAGGTCACACTTGAAATATAAAAAAGATCCTGTACCAGATATCTCATGAAACTTTCAACAAATAACATTCTATTTACAACATAGTATATCAAAATTGAGTTCTACACCTGCCTTGCTTTTGACAGTCATTGGTCAAGATGTCGGGGTCAAATGTCAAAATTGACCACCTTGGAAAAAATATTACAGCCATTTTACTAATGGGAGAGTGATGGGTGTGCATTTATGTGAACTCAATTCTATGATAAAAGCTTTTATTATTTCCAAATCCTGTTGGAGATATTTTGGTAATTAATAAGTTTTAACACTGACTTCTTGGTACATGATTTTAAAAATAAACTTGTTGGAAGATCTACTTGAGGTGTTCGATAGTTCAGACGCTGAGTGCATTAATCTGTGGCTTTAATTCCACCCAGTACACTGGTGTGTGATATTTGTTGGACTATGTCTTTACCCCGCCATATTACAATTTAATCAATCTCTCAGAAGTGTGAAATTGTTCACTCTAATTGAGATTCAGTCAAAGAATACTTGACAAATCATTTTATCAAGTTTTCGAGTGGTCTTGAATTTTTGTGAGAATTTTAGTAGACTTTTTATTGGTTGGGATTTTCATATGGATATTTAGTTGAAAGGGTGACAGCTTTTTTATCAATACTGGATGTGTACTAAATACAAGGACAGTTTTTTATGAAGGTTTCACTAACAAAGGATTGATAATGAAAATAAAATTGGAGAATTTTTAAAATAAATTCATTAAGAATACAGTTATATTGTCCTGTAAGTTTCTTTGTAGCCCTATTATGTTCATTATACAGTGAAACCTGTCCTTACCGACCACCGCCTTTAATGACATCCTGTTACATCCCAACCATATTCACCAGAACGGCAACAAGCTTCCCGACACTGACTTTAACGACACTCTGTCATATCCGACACAATTTGACTCCGTCCCACACACTGTCAGTAAAGTCAGGGTTCACTGTATATTTTCTATTGAAAAAACATGAATATTGAAAAGAGAAATATATTTGCCAAATCTCTGAAATTAAAGAAAGTAAGAAATTAAGAAAAGAAGTTTAATCTCAATAAGCCCAGGATTAGTTTAAAGCTTTCTTTTATTACATATTATTGTCTACAGTTATCTCATATTTGTTTTATTTTTTTTTTTAATTTTTATAATTATTAATCAAATTGAAAATTGTACTCAAATAAATATTGTTCTTTTGTAAATACAGTTTGGTGTAACTTATGGTTAAAACAATTTATCAAAATTTGATGATGATGAAACATATTTTACAACATTCTTGATTTCAGATGAGACATCTTTGATTATAGAAACAACATACCAAGGGTAGAGTGAACAAACATTTCTGTTAAAGGACCATTACTGTATACTGTATAGATATAAATGTATTTCTAATATATTCCTGAAATATTTAAAGTCAATAATTATCATACTTCTCTACATGCTAAACTTATCAAAGTGTTTGGTGATTATGAAGTACAGTGCATTCCACTTAATCGGGTAACGCATAATCGGGTATTTCGTTTAATTGGGTAAAATTTCAAAAACCAAAACCATTTTCTCTTAAATCATGTTAAAAAAATTCGTTTAATTGGGTTGGAAAAGTCGTATTTTTCGGTTATTCGAATAGAACAATCGGGACAAAAAATAGAAATGCTCCGATTTTCACGAAAGTCATCGCGTATTTCTTTAAGTTTTAGACATTTATCAACAAATAGTGTAATTTTGATGGTTCAAATGTCAAAAAACAGTTAAATATTACCTTAAACGGTAATGTTATGTCGGGGTTTTGTCATGTTCAGAACTGTGTTGTTGTTGATTCTGCCTCGTGTGGTTTTTCCCCAACAGGAAGTCGACTAAGAATTGTGGGTAAAATTAAATGTTATTTTTAGAGTCAGCAGCAGGCAAAACGTAATGGGGTTTTAAAAGCATAATTAAGCGACTAGACAATTAAACTTTTACGTCTGGGATGTAAAATCTTCGAAGCAAAAACCCAAACAATAGGTTTTTACCTGGGTCTGATATTGCTACAGATCGATTGATATCACCGCTTACTGTATGTGGCGAATCCAAAGTGAGGGGTTCGCCACGGGGAAATGTGACGACACCGATACACAGGTGAGTTAAAAATCAGTAGCGGGCAGTAAAAGGACAGACGCCCGACGTTAGCTCATAATTCCTATTCAGGTTAGGATTAGAACTGGTTAATAAAAACATTACATTGGATTTCGTGTTGTTTTATCAGTGACTGCCAGTGTCAAGTTCGTATAAATTTATACCACAGGAAACGACCTAAATAAACTCGGTTTCTCCGATCTCTGTGCTTTGGTAATTGGAAATAATATGGAATATTTTAAACTTCAAAGCGAACATAAGAATGTCTCTATGATAAACATAAATGATTTTAGATGTAATTGTCGGCGAGTCCTTAGATCGTATGTCAAATTAGGAACACACGGATGAAACAGGGATGTATGACCCCCCGATTTGAGGTGCTACGATTGTACTGTGCCGCGAATAAGAAAATCATTAAGGTTTTGTTATTTTAATACACACATTTTTATACAATTAGTAATAGTAATCTGACAATTTGACATCAGTAAAAGCACAAACAAAAACACCGTTTATTAACAATAATAACGCAAATATTTTCATCCAAAATCGACCCAAGTCTGACTACCATTACGGACCAAATCCAAGATGGCGACGTGCATTTCGGCTTATCGGGTAAGTCGGTTAATCGGGTAAAAAGTCCCCGCAAATAGGCAACCCGATTAAGCGGAATGCACTGTATATGCTTTTCCTTGACTTGAAATGAATTCTGAGTCAAACTTTTCTGAATGGTACCTCTTAAATACAAAGTATAGTATATGTCTATGTGATTTCTAAGTATCTGTTCAATACTTCTTTATATAAAAGCCAAAACCTCTAAGATACATATCTTCAATTATTAAGTTTGCATTTAGCTGATATCTGCCTTGTGTTGAACCAGGTTGCAATATCGAATGTGTCTGTTAATTTCCCGTATTATTGGAGAAAAGTCCTTAATATAAAGACTTTTAAAAGCCCAGGGATGGCCCAGTCCAAGCTATTTCTGCCAATAGTTGACAGGCGAAAAAGCTTCAGATATCAACAGTTAGGCAAATATACAGCTGTTAACAGTTAGGTAAACAATATTCCATACCTGTCAAGGATCAAATGTTGACAAACATGAGATCTCCAGTTTGAGGACTTTCCTCAAACTGGAGATTGTGCGCGGCGACATTTTTATTAAACATATTACATTCATCAACAAAAAAAAACACAAATTAATTGATCAATAGTATTCAATGTATATACTGATTTACTTTGTTTATTGTGTCACACTATCGTAAACTGATGACGTCATCACAATTGACAAATCCACAAAACTCAACAGTTAGGCAAAAGACCCATAGCCGTTGACAGGCAAACCATACATCTGTCGATAGGATGGGGGGGAAAGTTAGGCAAAAACTCAAGTCAACAGTTAGGCAAAAAATGCACCTGACAACAGTTCAGAATAGTTGTCATGATGCAGCTTGGCACATGCTAATGGAGTGTGGAAAATGTTGGCAGAATCAATGTAATTATCATGGTGATGGGCTGGGCAGCCCGGGAGGCTGACAGGAAACAATGGTTTATGGAACCCATCACAGAGTGGCACCAGGTGAAATTACCATTATCTAACACTCCACCAAATATTACACCAATAAACTTGAGAGTTGTGTTGTACGATGCGCTGATGACCCAATATAGATTTTCACCAGCATTGAGAAGCTAAGCTATTTTCGATAAAGCACAGAAACACACCCATGTTTTACCATAAAATGGTCATTAAACGATGCTGATTATTTTGACATCCTGTTGCAGAGACAGTCCTTATCAAATAAATAGATTTTTAGGTAAGATTTGTTCTGTTTGTTTTCAGGAAAAGGATTTTATTAATAATTCTGTCCCAATAACGCACGACTGTGCTGCAATATTGTGTAATTTATGGCTTCTACAGCAAATTTTATTTTAGTATATACTGTACATTGGCAGTGATATGTCCTTGTCCAATATTATCTCTTTGATAATCAGATTTTGTAAAAGTAAGGATCATATTCTATATTGTAGGTTTTATAGTCCCTCAAAAACATTACTGGAGGGGGAAATTGATTGAGTGTTGACCTTCCCTGTCTGCCCCTCCACATGCTGACAGAATCGTATTTAGATTTTGTGCTTAGCTTGCAGTTTGCACTATTTTTAACATCAAATGAAAATTAAAAAAGAAAAAAAAAACGAAAAAATTGAAATTTAATCAGGAAACCAATCTGTTTACATTTCAATTAAATCTCACAAAATAAACTCACAATGATATATTTAATACTTAGTTCTTTCTACATACTTTAACCGAGTAAGTTTTAGTCCAAATACATTTTATTAATCTTTCACTAAGAACTTCCTAAGGCTAGCTGCATGCACTTGCTCCAGTAGATCACTGGTTAGACAAAATCTGCCAGAGAAGATTGGGGAATATATTGCACAGACTGGTCCTCATCTCTTGAATTTTGAATTTATAAAAATGAAATGAGATCCACCAGATATCTCTGATTCTAGAGTTTCAAACCAGGGGGAGATAAGTTAGTAGAAAAAACATAGGGATCCTTGTAGCCTGTCTAAATAAAGACTGCTCCACATGACAAGCTAGTAGGTTATTTTGAATTCATAATAATGGATGTATACTTTGTACATTTGAGTTTGTATGTCTGTGCCATGAACTAGGAGGGCATCTAGTGCTACCCGTGTTCATCCTGTCCCGTCTCGGTCCCGTCCCGATATAATATAACTACAGCTAATCTCAGGAATTGCTGATGCCATCCTGGCTGACACAAGACTATATTTAAGTGGCAGCAAGGGTATTTATGTCATACAGACATTATGTTTGTTACCTTTGACTTAAAAATAAAGGTTGTTCATGTTAGAAACACTTTATCCTCTCCCCCTTGCTAAAGAAACAAATGATCATTCGTGTTTGTATTTTTGGATATAGCAATATGAATTCAGGGCTCTACACTGCAATTTATAGTCATACATGTGGCTTTCTGACTAAAGTGTGGAATATGTCAACTTCTTCAAAACTTTGTGGTAAATTTGTTTGTTAATTTCTAGAGAAAATCTGATGTAAGTTCCATTGTAAGTATGTCATTTTACATAATGTCCTATATACCCCATACCTTAGTGCAAATTAGATTCTGAAGGACGTCAATGTCAGTATCACTCCTAGGTCACTATAAACTCCTTCACCCAGTAGTTTAGATTGTCCCTGCTACACTACACTCATGGTTGGATACCCACAGTTGATCACTCCTAGGTCACTATAAACTCCTTCACCATCTAGTTTAGATTGTCCCTGCTACACTACACTCATGGTTGGATACCCACAGTTGATTTCAAAACACTACACTATACTTATTACTCGTGGGTCGACTCTGTGAAAACTCCTTGTTTCAGTGATGTCACCGAGTTGAAATTAAAAGACTTGTGGGGGTGTTAACAAGTAGGCTTTTCCACCACCTACGCCAGTGTTTTAATCAATAGGAAAACGTATCTGTTAGACAAAATGGTATCAATAATATTCTGCTGTAATAGTTTAAACCCATTGATATTAAGTTCTGAAACACTTTGTTAACTTCAATCTGATTGGCTGAAATTCTGATTGGAAAATGTGATGGAGCCAATCAAATAGCCTCAAGCTCAGAAAACAAAGATTTGTTTTTACTGAGCTGATCATGTGTGATATGTGAAACATCGTGTTCAGTGCAATCAACCGTTTGTTTCCAACATTGCACTGCACTCTCATTGTTGATAATTTCAAAAGTTGAAAAAATATCACACAGTTGGGAAATTTGAAATTTATTTTCAATGACCTTTATACACTCTGTTAATAGACTTTTAAGCAGAATGATAATTTACAATATGAATATTGTAATTTCAAACTTCAAAATTTAATTATTTGTTTTCGACAAAATTTTTTAAAATAATAGCTGAAAAATATCACAACTTTTTGATAAGTGCAACATTTCAGACATAATGTCAAGGTCAGTAAGAGACATTGGTTACTGATGTCAAATTTAGGGTCTGTTAAATAGTTTATACTGATGATTGCTGATGAACAGTTTATGACAGAGAAAAAAATTTCCCAAATGATAAACCTGAATCATTCCATTAGAGAACCATTTCTGATACAACATAGCAGGCTCTATTCCATGTATGTGTGAACTTGGTAAGAAATTATTTGGTTTATATCAACCATGTGTGTAAACTTGGCGTGAATGAAGGGAATGAGGAATGTGAAAAAAAAATGTTTGTATATGTATGGGTCCATTAAAATAATGTTAACACTGGCAAAAACATAAGATAAAGTTTATCACATCACACAGGCGGTTAGTCTTTATCACCAAATTTTAAATGTTTAAATTGGATTTTGTGACAGTTCCTCCTAATGTAGAAATTATTTGCCAAACTTTGAATTGTTTTAATAAAAATACTTGATTTTTTCTGTCTTGCCGACACGAGGGGATCAAGTTATTGATGGTCCCCTCACTCACAATAAACTTCAAGATTTCAATCTCAAACTGTAAAGTTTGGAAATCTGGTTAAACAAGATATTTTCAAGTTAAGTGCTAAACCAATAAATAAATGAATAAATTGCATTGATAAAAACGCGTTGGTTTATATTTAGAAATTTCCATATCTGCTATGATTGGTTTATGCAATACGCTTGTTTTTCATGCAGAAGCAGGGGGAGATACTGTTGTATTTCGCAGCATGTCATAGAAGGTGGATATATAAATTGTGGCCCATGCAGAATTGTGGTTTTTCTCCTATGTCTTCTGCTAAAGGAGATATTTAAGAATTTGACGAGACCAATTAAACTATCTACAGCACATGGGATACATGTCATCCTTCCCTGCCTTTTCCTGACTTTCCTGATTCATGTGTCTCCCCGAAACCTGTCCTCATTTGACTCTGACTGTTGATGTCTCCCCGACACCTGTCCTCATTTGACTCTGACTGTTGATGTCTCCCCGACACCTGTCGTCATTTGACTCTGACTTGATGTCTCCCCGACACCTGTCGTCATTTGACGTAGCTGTTGGTGTCTTTTTGACACCTGTCCTCATTTGACAGTAGCTGTTGATGTCTCCCCGACACCTGTCCTCATTTGAATTTGACTGTTTATGTCTCCCCGACACCTGTCCTCATTTGACTCTGACTGTTTATGTCTCCCCGACACCTGTCCTCATTTGACTCTGACTGTTGATGTCTCCCCGACACCTGTCCTTATTTGACTCTGACTGTTGATGTCTCCCCGACACCTGTCCTTATTTGACTCTGACTGTTGATGTCTCCCCGACACCTGTAATTTGACTCTGACTGTTGATGTCTTTTTGACACCTGTCCTCATTTGACTCTGACTGTTGATGTCTCCCCGACACCTGTCCTTATTTGACTCTGACTGTTGATGTCTCCCCGACACCTGTAATTTGACTCTGACTGTTGATGTCTTTTTGACACCTGTCCTCATTTGACTCTGACTGTTGATGTCTCCCCGACACCTGTCCTCATTTGACTCTGACTGTTGATGTCTTTATGACACCTGTCCTCATTTGACTCTGACTGCTGATGTTTCCCCGATAACTGTCCTCATTTGACTCTGACTGTTGATGTCTCCCCGACACCTGTCCTCATTTGACAGTAGCTGTTGGTGTCTTTTTGACACCTAGCTACCCTCATATTGCCTTGACTGTTGGTGTCTCCTGGACACCTATCCTCATATCATCTTGACTGTTGGTGTCTCCTGGACATCTATCCTCATATCACCTTGGCTGTTTGTGTCTCCTTGACATCTATCCTCATATCACCTTGGCTGTTTGTGTCTCCTTGACACCTATCCTCATATCACCTTGGCTGTTTGTGTCTCCTTGACATCTATCCCATATCACCTTGGCTGTTTGTGTCTCCTTGACACCTATCCTCATATCGCCTTGGCTGTTTGTGTCTCCTGGACATCTATCCTCATATCACCTTGGCTGTTTGTGTCTCCTGGACACCTATCCTCATATCGCCTTGGCTGTTTGTGTCTCCTGGACATCTATCCTCATATCATCTTGACTGTTTGTGTCTCCTGGACATCTATCCTCATATCATCTTGACTGTTGGTGTCTCCTGGACACCTATCCTCATATCACCTTGGCTGTTTGTGTCTCCTGGACATCTATCCTCATATCACCTTGGCTGTTTGTGTCTCCTGGACACCTATCCTCATATCACCTTGGCTGTTTGTGTCTCCTGGACATCTATCCTCATATCACCTTGGCTGTTTGTGTCTCCTTGACACCTATCCTCATATCACCTTGGCTGTTTGTGTCTCCTGGAAACCTATCCTCATATCATCTTGACTGTTTGTGTCTCCTTGACATCTATCCTCATATCACCTTGGCTGTTTGTGTCTCCTTGACATCTATCCTCATATCACCTTGGCTGTTTGTGTCTCCTTGACACCTATCCTCATATCACCTTGGCTGTTTGTGTCTCCTTGACATCTATCCTCATATCACCTTGGCTGTTTGTGTCTCCTTGACACCTATCCTCATATCACCTTGGCTGTTTGTGTCTCCTTGACATCTATCCTCATATCACCTTGGCTGTTTGTGTCTCCTTGACATCTATCCTCATATCACCTTGGCTGTCCTCAAATAATTTAAATAACTGTTTTGTTTGTTTTGTTATAATTCTTTAGAGGAGATTGCATGGCATCTGTTCAAAACCGTAAGCCTTAAAGAAAAGAACATCTATATGCATCCTTTTTCTGTTAGACTTAATACTTTGACTTTTCTAATTAATGCAAATCCATGGTGCTGTTTTCCAAAACAGTAGATATACCATTTGCAAATTTATTTTAGTTAGTGGTCTTTTGTTTATGAAACCTGCAGACATATTGGTGTCTTAAAACAAGCCAGATTTTTTTTAACTTAAGACATGTCCTCAATGACATTCTCTGTATAGTCTTAATGATGATATCATCTGAAAAAAACTCTCTATTTCCTTTATCCTGAAGGCAGTTCGGGAAGCTTCCTACAAGAAGAATCGACAATATTCCTGTGTACTTGTTGCACATCCTCCCAATGGGCAGTTCTGCAGACAAAATGCACATATGATATTGAATTAAGGATTTCTATAAGATAACGAGGGTTTAATGCATTGGTATAAGTCCAGCTGATTGTCTGTGGTCTCTGAAGTATTGAGTCGGAGATTAACCTTTGAATTCTGTAATGGAGCTCCTAGGTGGTCAGACAACACATGGGCTTTATCTGTAATCCGTTGTTTTCCATGTTCCGTCCTATCGATTCTGCACCACTGTGTAATATATATTAAATGCAATATATATTATTGTGCAGACCTGCTTGTCGTCCGGGTTGCCAGAAAATGTCTTCATCCAGTCTGAATTCATGAATTTATTTCTGTCACTATCAACTGGTGAAATAAGTATAAACTTCTTACCTAGAAATAAATAGCAGAACAGGCATGTACATAATGTCTTATTCTGTTTCTGATGAGAAAAGCTAATTGTGTTTTGCTGTTGAATATTGAGTTTGTATTGTTTAAGCATACAGATATGATCAATACTTTGAATGATGATCGCTTCTTGAATGATGTACATTACGTGTTACATAGACTATTAAATAACAATGTACTCAAATAAAATTATACAGATTTTTCCCATTTCAAAGGATGGCATTTATACTTCAGTGAATGCCCTTGGGTTCTAAATGATCACCCTGGACAGAAACCATATGAAATTTATACCTTGTATTTCTACAGCAAAAAAAAAAAAAAAAATTGAAAAATTGATTATAAGATGCACCAATTACTTTACATTGATTTAGGCCATAGGGACTTGGCTCAAATTCCCAGCAATCAGTCAATTATATGTATCATATGCCTTGACATATGGACCAAGTGTTGTGATTTACTGCCAAGTCCCTGTGATTCAGGCCCCCTCCTCTGGTGTCGGCTATTATATACTCTATCATCCTTATGAGATTTTAGCAGTACATGCCCCAGTCTTTCAATAATTTTGGTTATAAAGATTTCTACAGATTTGATTTTCGTTAATAATTTTTCATGGGTTTCATTTACATTTATAACCATCATCCTTTTAGGATTTACAGAAAATCATCATAAATTGTGAAGATTAAGTTCAGCTGAAAACTCCGGATAATGAGTTTGATGATGGATACTGTTGAGATAAGTGTTTTATGAACAGTTCTTCACTGACTCGCTGCAGCCAGGACTGTTTCTAATTAAAGCACTCATGATTAAAACAATTTAATTAAAGTTATACACAATTACGAGAACCACAACTGAAGATTATTGCAAGTGAAAATTTAATCAGCCTTTATCTGAAATGTGGTGTATATTTAGCTTGGTAACAATTAAGTGCTGCAATTAAAGTGATTTGGAAGCATTTGCTATTTAAAGAAGAATCTAAATTAAATTTTACTGATGTGAGATAACATGATTGACTACACTCTTAAAGTACATGTATGTATTCTGAAGAAATATCCTTCAAGGTTCTCCTTCAAGTTAGGAAATGCTCAGATTTTATTATATTTCGATATAAAATCCTTTGTTACAAATATTATAAGAATCTAAGAAATGGAATGATTTTACATTTAATGGGTATATTTTAGAACTATCAAATGTCTTGAACTCAGACCTTCAAACTTCAATTACAGTCATATGGGTCAAACATATTTTAAAAAATAATAAGATAAATAAAACAATGGAAAACTTTTCAGAACAGGAGATGTCTTAGTCACTATTATACAAAAGGCTGGTGTTGGATATAGTTTTGTGTAAATACAAGTTGTGTCGGGTCTATCAATTATGGCCCTTGATCAATGTCATATGTCTGGTATAAGTGTGTGTTCCCGAGCCAAAGCTAAATATTGTTAATCTCCTACCATTAAGTTCTGATCTTTGGTCTTTTATGATCATTTACCTCAGTGATACCACCAAGGTCAAACTGGGAACAGTAGGCCTGTATCCCCGAACAACCAGTTGTAATTAATGCTAATCGGAAGTAAGTTTGATCTTTTGGCTGGTATGATCTTACTTGGGGTTGATCATTACCACAAAGGTTCTTGTGTTACTTGTCATTTGAAATGGGGAATGTTTACTGGACCCTGTAGATTATAGATCTAGAACTACTGCTGTATACTGAGAAGTAGAAGAGACAACCTGTTAGGTCAATACACTACTATTTCTCTGCCTGTCCCAAATTTATTAATGGTACCGAGAATTTTATTTATTGATTTTGATTTTTTTTTTTTTGGGGGGGGGGGGGGGGGGAGGAGGAGGATAGATAATATTTTGTGAAAAAGTACTTTTTAGGGCCAACATCAAAAACCAGAATTTTTTTTTTTTTTTTTCATGGATTGTGACATGATTTGAAGTTGACATTTCTAGGTTGTTGGGTTTTGGTATAGAATTTTCACAGAGTTTTCTTCCGAATCAAAAATAGTTATTAGTGATAGGATACTGATATTTTGCATAAAAAATTTTTTTGGGCCAGATATTTATATTAACACTCACTATACAGTCCTGCACTAAATGTTTAAAATTATTTCGATTTTTTTTGTTCAATTATTGATACCTTTGACTAAGGTATACATGCTTCACAAACATATTTCTAGACTTTCTGTTTATCATTTTGTATATAAACAAAATAATCCAGAACCTCATATGATTTGTAGTGATCATTAGGTGAGACAGGTTCTGGGTATAGTTTAGTGTTAAAGCCTCTCCTTTATGTTAAAAGTGGTTTCAGCTTGGAAATGGTTTCTAGGAACTTAAATTTTGTTTTATTTGTACATGCGACACCTCCTGACGCAAAGGTGTGGGAAGAAGAGATATTTCCCATTAACCTAGATATTTCTGAGTGATGATGTCCTGTCTTCAGTTTAAACATTCCTTACACCAGAAAGACCTTTCACGAACATCAGACCACCAGAGATGAAATGTGACATTGTGCCATTTGAATATGAGGAAGAATCTATGGCAGATTGAATTGTTGGTTGTGTCCATCACATGTCTCTAGAGACCAACCTAATTGATGTAACTTGGTCAATTGTTGAGCAACTCGGTCAATTATTGTTGTTGAAATCCCAAATGGTTTTCCGAGTGTAATCTTCACTGTTTCAACAACAGTAAACTCATATTCTTCCAAGAATGTATTCCCCTGCGAACAAGTGATATTTGAATAGTAAAAATAGGGCTACATACGTATAGCGATACATATTTCATTGAAAGACTTCTCCTGACTATACATCAACAATCATTTGTATTGTTGTCTAGAATATATACAGCTTTGAAATCAAGCATAGAGTTTGTGTTGAAGCCAATGACTCTCTCTCTAGTCTTGACTTTTCAAACCAATTTCCCCATTTAATCCTAAAATGGACCCAAATTATAAAATACCCAACTGTTATTAAAGCAGTGTTATTTTTCCCCCAGGATATTAGTATTCCTACTCTAGATAGTGTGGAATGGATCAGCATGGGTCTGGTATTGATACAATTGATTGATCAATAAACAGTTGTATTTTGTGTTGTTGGCATCCAATTTGTTTCCATTTTAAAGTCGAATACTTTTACAATGTCTGAAGCTGGAAATTTTTGCTGGTTAATGTTGAATTTGTGTCCTATTGTGAAATGTGGTATACAGTTATATTTGATTTTGAAAGTGATGTATCAGGGATAAAATAGGAAAAAAAATTTGACTACAAGAAGTTAAAAAAAAACATAATTGTCAGCTTTGCTTGTGTAACAACAACTTTCGTAAGATCATGATTTTGGTCTTGTTATTTCTGGAGTTTGTTATTTCCAATTCGTAAGATGTATGGAAGTTATTTTTATCCTGTAAAACTTTGTTGTAATTGTATTCCTTATAACGTTGTTACATTTGAATTGACCGTATTTGAATGATCCAGGTTTATGTAATATATAGTATTGCCCTGCATGTATGCACTCCACACCTACAACAGTACACGAACCAGTCAAAATGAACTAAGTGTGTGGTCAAAATGACCCGGAGTAAAGGGAATACTGGTTAGGATTGGTTAATGTATGGGTCTGTCAGACTGGTGAACCAGTAATCATAGCCCTCTACAATTTTACCATCTATAAAACTTCCGCTGTGTAAAATCATCTGTCCTGTTGACCCAATTTACTTGGACCAGGTCTGCCTCCTTGTTGATGGATTTCCCCCCCCCCCCCCCTGTACTTTGATCTGGACTGGGAGATGTTTATACAGGGTGTCATTAGAAATGTTTTGTGGGTTTGCTCTCAGAAGTTATTCTTTCAGCAGTTTAACAATCTTTATGGTGAAGCAGATTCTTTGAAGGTCAAGGTCACAGATTAATTTGCTGGCAATGCTCTCTTGCTTTATTTGTCCACCATTTCATTCTGACATTCTGAAATGGAAAGATTGGAAGTCGATAATGTTACAAATGTGAATAATAATTGTGAGAAAAGTCATTAAACGGTGTAATTCATTTCATTGCTCGAAAGAAATTACATTTTACAAAACTTTTCAATGGTGATATTGAGAAGCCATTGAACAGATGAAAAATTTAAGGAATGGACTCCGGCAACATTAGTAAGAAAGGGATATTTGATGGAGCGACACAAACAAAATTTCTATGGAGCTATAGGAATATTGAGCCTTTGGGAGAGATCTGCATAATGAACCTTATCACACTTTATCACCAGCCCTCTACCTCTGGGTTGCGAGTTAGAAACCCACATGGGTCAGTTACCTGGTACTGACTGTAGGGTGGTGGTTTTTAATCCTGGGGCTCCGATTTTCCTCCACCTCCAAAACCAGGCACGTCCTTAAAGGAACCTGGCTGTTAATAGGACGTTAAACAAAATAAACCAAACCAAAGCCCAATGAGATAAAAGAGGCCGCATATGTCAATTTGACCATTTTACGGAGATAAACCTGTAGTGAGGAAACTGAGGGATGGACTTTTGTGTATTATATTTTTCCTTTGATTCCATTGTTTGTTCATATATTTAAGTTTCAGACCATTTAGTGATTTTTCTATCAGCATGTGTACTCGTAACATAAATCATTAATTGTAGACACTAACACTATCGACAAAGTGATAACAGACTTGTGGGTCCTATCCTCACATCGAATTAGATATAGCCAATCTTCTAAATATTTTTCTAGACAACAGTCTTGTTTTTTTAACCCCAAACATTCACCACTGTGTATTTGCCATTAACACAAGTTGATCTGATAACTATAGTCAATCAGAAATTGTCCTCCCATAACCCATACCTATTTACGTAAATACTTTCGGTATGTTTTTATTGCCCAGTTTCCCCAACAGAATTACTAGGTTTAAGACAAGATGATTTAGGAAGTAATCTCCTTTTATATGTATATTGTCAATGATTTTCTGACATACTTTCCCTGCATGACCTGTCCCAGTAGAGAAGAAGCAATTTTTAATCTTGTCTAGAGACAGTCACTACCCCATGTATCATTAACCTCTTTTATCAGCGAATTGTCAGTAAGTGAGCTGTGGAAGTTATCTTTCCATTGAGATAGAGAATGTCGGCTCTTTTGTTGGCACATTTGTTTGGCGTTTGTCTCCCTCGCCCGTTCCACTTATCATATCAATATATACTTGTAGGGCAATCGGTTGTGTTTTGACCATCTATCTGTCTGCCTGATCTGCAGAAATTGAAGCTGGTCTGAGTGTTGATACATGTCTGCCGACAAAAGTACAGTCAAATGGTTATAGACAGTTGCATATACAATTTACATTTCCTGGAATAATGTGCTGTTTATGAGGCAGTTATACTAAAATTGATTCTGAAATGCCAGCTGGATTTGGCCATACTGTGTGTTGTAGCAATGCAATAGTTTATGTATGAATACAAGAATGTTACCCTTGTAATATATAAGTTGCTTTCAAACATTCTACCAACTGTAGATGCGTGAGGATTTCTTGAGTTAATTCAGTAGAATGTCATCCTAGTTAGTCCTGGGGTCCCAATTCAATCTCTGGCAAATCGGACAAGGACAAGGAATCCACAGTTTTACCGGGGTCCAGGTGAGATTTCCTTGTCTCACCCTAGGGAAAAGACAAGCTACATGCATGTACACATGCTCTTTGCATGTTCTCAGCAATTGCATTTGTCACGTCAGTAATGCCATGATATCGTGGTGACAATACAATGATGTCATGTTGACAATACAATGATGTCATGTTGACAATTAAACTATGTCACGTCAACATTTTCTTGCATTGATGTAACATCCATATTAAATACATTAGTGTAAAGGGTAAGAGAAAAATAATCATTAACCAACCCAATGGAAGATTCCCCTGTCTCACCCCCAAGGAGTTGAAAGATTCTATTAATATTTAGTAAAATCTTCATAATAGAAAGTTTTTACTCATATTCCGAAAAGAACCTTTTTGAGAGACAGTTGTGATTCAATGTGATGTCATAAGGAATTTGTGACATCACAGTTACTTATGACATGACCGTAGGACATGATAGAACATGCCCTTTTTATGCCCCACCATCAAATTGGGGGGCATATAGTGTTACCCATGTCCGTCCCGTCCCGTCCCGTCCTGTCCCAATGCAATGTAACTACATTTAGCTAATCGCAGGAACTGCTGAAAGGATCCTCACCAAACTGTATTTCGGGTTGTCAACTGGCACCAGGGACATTTATACCTTACAGACATCTTCTAGTTGTGATAACAATTTTTATTGAACAGCTGATGCATTATAACAATTGACATATCCTGCAATTAAAGACGACCAGCAGAAATGGGGGGTAGGAATAGGGGTCTGGAGAGGCTTATTTAACCATGAAATGATTTATGATTTGTTTGAATTTTTACTAAATTGCTATCAGAAATTAGGTGGGCTTAATTGTTTGAAGACATAAGTTTACATTGTATTTGCTGAAGATAAATACAGTGACAGAGATTTGAAAAATATATTTAAGTTAATTATTGAAGATATTGTAAAAGTATCAATGATCATGAACAGATTTCAATGTTTTAATTCTTCAATTTTGTTTCATGGTTCATTAATTTTTCAGGTTTTGTTTTTCTCAGGAGATAAAGCGGTTATCGTTCAATGTTCCAATATCACATGTTGCACTGTACCAGTTTATAAATACAACTTCAAACAAATCGCACACAATGTTTACTTATAAAGTTACTGGATGAAACAGCTGTGGTGTTTCTTCTGTATATTGCATCAATACAAGTCATTGCCACTGATGGATTGTGTAAAATAAACAGGCATTAAATGGATTAAATTGCATGTTCCCTGTGGACATTAAGTTTGTGTCGGTATTCTTGTATTACCATGCATGCTGTGAATGTTTATGTAACCTTGTGTTCACTGTAACGTTGATCATCATATATGTCACAGATTTTATTGAAATTTTAATGTAATTTAAGTATCAGCTTGAAATTATTTCTTACAGATACAATTTGTCCTTCAGTGTATTATAAAATTTTCATCTCCATAAAATTCTCCTCCAGATGAAAATAGGTTAAGTAATGTAACTATATATCTGTATAATGGAGGAAGAATTTGAATCTGTTTTACTTATTTGTGAGTTGGAGATTAAAGTAGATGTGCATATTTTAGTAAATAATTATTTGACCAATTTCTGCACTGGAAGCATTGCTCTAAATTGTGATTGATCTAATTGTAGTTAATCTACATTTGGTTTCTATGGCAATCATTATGGTTGCATTAATTCATCATTCGCAGCTTCCCAAAACATGCATGCACTCACCACATGCATGCAACTTGCATGCACAGGAAGCGTCCTTAGCTGTTGATAGGACGTTGGACAAAAATAAATAAAACCAAATCATTCCTTTAATCTGTTTTGATTTGGTTTTGTGCTAAATTTTGATTGCACCAAAATATAAGTACATTTAGAATAGCTATTCATATAAAGTTTGTATGCAAAAGAAAGATCACCACATCAATAGCAGGTCGTTTTTCCCAGGTAACACACACATCAGCCAGATGCATGCTCAAAGATTCTATGATGAGTGTGGTGATTATACAATTTGACATCATAGATAACAGTGTTCGGAACTTTCCTGTCATATAGGGAAATTTAAGTTAACGGTTTCCCCTCATTTTGTTGTAATTAAGTATGTCATGTCGTAAATAGAAAATCAATCTGTTGTACTCTTAGCTTGATAAAGGATTATCAGACATTTTCTAATTCTTTCAATTGTACTTTAATTTGCTTCAGATAAACAATTTTTCGAAATAGAATCTTTTATGTGTACTTGTATCTTGATAATTTGTTCATTCGCCTGAAGACTTGTCACTCAGTCATGTGTGACATAGTGATTAAAAAAATGGTAAAAATTAAAACCTGGGGGTAAAACGTCAATTTTATATTAAGAAATAAATATAGATGCTTACCGTACTTGAAGGTATGAAAGGTGGCACTGACAGATGATATCTATATAGAGGATGAAACGTACTAGATAAAGGTCAAAGGTCAAGTGTAACAGATTGGCTAATATATTGCATCAAAAAGGTTGGCCTAATGGAACAATTAACACCCATAACTAATTACTTCCTGATAGAAATGATATGTACCTAAAACTTGTGGTTGGCTTTTATAAAGCAAATCACAACGTTTACTTGTTAATATTACCTAAGATGATGGTCCAACTATCCTGAATTCTCATTTAAATCATGGACACACGGAGGTAGATATTTTGAAATTCTTACCTGCAGATGTTTCTATTGTCAGAAACACAGAGTCAATATTGCATGTATGACATCATAACCATTGTGGCGTAACATATTGCCCTGATGTAAATTTTCTGTTATCAACATAAATAAAAATCATTTGCCCTTTTACAAACAAGTTTCGAATCTGATATAAAAACTAAGGAACTTTGATTTAGTCAGTATGGTGTTTATACTGGCCTGGTAAAGTATGTACCTCGGTCTTTGTGGTAATAAGGTGTTCCAACACTTTATCACTAGCCCGCACTTTATCACTAGCCGACACTTTATCACTAGCCGACACTTTATCACTAGCCGGCACCACCTCTGAGTTGCAAGTCCAGAAACACATGTGGTACAGTTGCCAGGTACTGACCATAGGCTGGTGGTTTTTCTCCGGTCCTCCGGCTTTCCTCCACCTCCAAAACCTGACATGTCCTTAAATGACCTTTGCTGTTAATTATTATAAGAGCATTAAACAAAATATAACAAACCAAACCTTGGTTAATATTTAATTCTACCAGGAAGGTATACACCTTATGGACCTCATCAAAAGTCGGCATATTCTCGTTCACACTGAAGGAACTAGTAAGGCTGTTCCAGGTTTTTTAGGACACAGAATAAAAATTATGTTCCATTAAATATTTCAGCAATAAAGATTTCGTAAAACTGATAAATTGTATACAACACACTGAGTGTTATAAATATCAGAAGTCATTAGAAAATATTTATATTTCCACTCAATTCAAACTCAATGAACCTACCACAGTTAACTCTAGTCATTTTTCAATGAACTATATCAAGTCCGGCGTAGGAATACATTTGTCGAGCTTGGACTATATTTTTTTTAATTCCTTTTCAAAATTAAGTGTTCATATTTATATGAAATAAATTCCTTTAAAACTAATGTTTGTTTTAATTCGCTATTAAGTTTGTTCACGAAAGAAATCCTAAAAGTATTAACCATATGTAGATGGAGAGTGATGACGTACATTTCTTTAAGTTCTGTGGTAGACTTGCACAAGTCCCTATTTGTCAAAGACAAAATATTGTACAAAACATCAAAAAAATATAAATATAAGGATTGAATAAAGTTATGTTGAGGTGTATGGGGGTATAAACCTCAATAGGTCTTGAGACAAATTTATTATGAACTGTGAAGCAGTTCATAAAATTTGTCTCAAGACCTATTGAGGTTTATACACCTCAACATAACATTATTCAATCCTTAAATATCACTTTATCAGGTTACGCTGAGACAAATTCTCAAGTGACCTATTCTAATTGCCTTAATCGTCCATTAATTGTCATCCATCGTGCGTCCATAAACAATTTACATTTTTGACTTCTTCTCAGAAACCCTGAGCCAATTAATTTAAATGAAATTTTGAAGAAACCTTCCATGGCCAAAGGTCAATCGAAATTGTAAATTGTATGTTCCCCACCCCAAGGGGACTGAGGGACGGGCCAAAGGGGTCAAATTGACTGAAATTTCAAAAATATTTTTCTCAAGACCCAAAAAATGTAGAATCAAATAATCTTCAAAGATGGAATCAAAGGTGTGAAGTTCATGACCAGAGTTATCCTGTATATTAATGTACACTGGGTCGAAACCAGTATGTTTTTACTGAGAACAGGAACTTCTGAATCATTATACTCTTCCAGATACAAATCTCACTTGACCAAAAAATTGTCATTGATTTATTCTAACTCTAAATTTCTTTTGTGTTGCTGATGCTGCAAAATATCTTGTCACAGACAGCTCAAATAAGCAAAAATTGTTAGTGAGATTTATCGGATTAGAAAATCTGGCCTTATAGACTGTGAATCTTCTAATACTGCAAAATAATCTGCCAACGTATATTCATGACTGTCTGGCAGAGAAATGAAGTCAGACTGTGTGATTTATCTGTCATAAATAACTGCAGGTTGCATATTGGTACAATATCCTTTCCAGATATGCTTTTCTGCAGGTGTATAAAAGAAAAATGGCAGATATTTTAACACTGCCTATTTTAGAAGATTTTCTGGACCCTATATTTTGACATATTATAATGAAACTTTTCTATTGTTCATAATTTAAGCATTCCAATTAATGCAACAGAAACAAGCAGCTGAAATTTAGTTTAATTAGCGATACATGTATAAGTTTGTCAAGTAAATGTCTTGAAATGGTCTTGTCTTGGCTAGAAAATTTTAACACAGATTTTCATTAGATTTTAATTTGGTATGTGGGATATTACTGGCACTGTGATATGTGAAGGATAGTAAGTATGGGGCAGAGGGCAGGGCTCATTAGAAGAAGATTACCGTTAGATGTTAAGTATTCTGTAAACTGTCTATAGAAAATGATATATTCAAAATTACCATGGCTGATTGCTGAGATATTCAGCAGAGTGCATTGATACAGGAATTCTTTAAACCCCTAGTCAAACTTACTGACTGCTAAACCATCCCCATATACCCATGGTGGTTTATGTTTCTCAGGAAGCTGAGAAATAGCTTGTCTGTGCTGATGTGGTTGTCCTTTGGCAGGACACTTCACGCTTATTTTTCTGGATGGCTTGTAACAGGCCTCCTGTCATTAATATAATAATGTTTTTCAGTGAGGTAGCCACCAACTACTACAAGGAGACCCAATCTGATTAAAATCTGCTGTTGCATATGGCTAGGTTTACTATGTACTACGCTCTGGATATATTTACTACGTGACTACTACGTTCAGCCTGGCATAGTAGTAGTAAACGTAGCCTTGCAACAGCTCATTTTAATCAGACTGAAGAAGATCCCACTTCAAAATGACTCTGGCTGTTGGTGGAGAGATAATTAATAAGCAACAACATCATCACTATGCCTCAGATATATTTTATATTATTGTATATGTGCATTATATCATTTAATGGCAACACCTGTTAAACATCAAAAGCTGAAAATCAATTTTGAAATTCTGTCGCATCTTTTTTTATGCAAAACTCTAATATAATCCAGTAGGTGTAATTTCACACTGTCGCCTGGTTGCCAAATAATACACCCCCCACCCCCAACCCAAAACCCCCCAACCTAACCCAATCTGCTCTGATTTCCATTCTGCATCTCACACTTGTTAATGAAGATAGAAAGTGGCAAAATCACTGGTCAAAACAAATAAGCAAAGATGCACAACATTAGTGTACATAAAAATTGAGAATACGTTTCAATACACCAAACTTGAGAATAAGTTTCAGTGTACACAAAGACTGAGAATAAGTTTCTATGTACACTTAGCTTTTGAATATGTTTCAGTGTACACAAAATTAGCTTGTGAATAAGTTTTAGTGTACACAAAGATTGAGAATAAGTTTTTAGGAGATTTAGAATAAGTTTCAGTGTATATACCAAGCTTGAGAATAAGTTTCATTATACACCAAGCTTGTGAATAAGTATCAGTGGATACCTGAAGCTTGTGAATAAGTTTCAGTGTACACCAAGATTGTGAATAAGTTTCAGTGTACACCAAGATTGTGAATAAGTTTCAGTGTACACCAAGCTTGAAAATAAGTGTCAGTATACACCAAGCTTGTGAATAAGTTTCAGTGTATACCTGAAGCTTGTGAATAAGTTTCAGTGTACACCAAGCTTGTGAATAAGTTTCAGTGTACACCAAGACTGAAAATAAGTTTCAGCATACACCAAGCATGAAAATAAGTGTCAGTGTATACCAAGCTTGAGAATAGATTTGAGTGTACACCAAGTTTGAGAATAAGTTTGAGTGTACACCAAGATTGAGAATAAGTTTCAGTGTACACCAAGCTTGTGAATAAGTTTCAGTGTATATACCAAGCTTGAGAATAAGTTTCAGTATACACCAAGCTTGTGAATAAGTATCAGTGGATACCTGAAGCTTGTGAATAAGTTTCAGTGTTCACCAAGATTGTGAATAAGTTTCAGTGTACACCAAGATTGTGAATAAGTTTCAGTGTACACCAAGCTTGAAAATAAGTGTCAGTATACACCAAGCTTGTGAATAAGTTTCAGTGTATACCTGAAGCTTGTGAATAAGTTTCAGTGTACACCAAGCTTGTGAATAAGTTTCAGTGTACACCAAGACTGTAAATAAGTTTCAGCATACACCAAGCATGAAAATAAGTGTCAGTGTACACCAAGCTTGAGAATAGATTTGAGTGTACACCAAGTTTGAGAATAAGTTTGAGTGTACACCAAGATTGAGAATAAGTTTCAGTGTACACCAAGCTTGTGAATAAGTTTCAGTGTATATACCAAGCTTGAGAATAAGTTTCAGTATACACCAAGTTTGTGAAAAAGTATCAGTGGATACCTGAAGCTTGTGAATAAGTTTCAGTGTACACAAAGATTGTGAATAAGTTTCAGTGTACACCAAGATTGTGAATAAGTTACAGCGTACACCAAGCTTGAAAATAAGTGTCAGTAGTACACCAAGCTTGTGAATAAATTTCAGTGTATACCTGAAGCTTGTGAATAAGTTTCAGTGTACACCAGGACTGTAAATAAGTTTCAGCATACAGCAAGCTTGAAAATAAGTGTCAGTGTACACCAAGCTTGAGAATAGATTTGAGTGTACAACAAGTTTGAGAATAAGTTTGAGTGTACACCAAGATTGAGAATAAGTTTCAGTGTACACCAAGATTGAGAATAAGTTTCAGTGTACACCAAGATTGAGAACAAGTTTTAGTGTACACCAAGATTGAGAATAAGCTTCAATGTACACCAAGTTGTGACTAAGTTTCAGTGTAAGCTTGTGAATAAGTTTCAAGAAGTTTGCATGGATGAAAACTGGAGTTTGATTGTGTTTTAACAAGATTGTCTGCAAGTTCAAGTATAGGAAAAGAAGCATTAAGCTGCCATTATAGATGGATCCAAAAAGTAAGTGTATTTAAAGTACACGATTTCAGTATACACTAGACTACATAATGAAATTTCTGTCTACAAACTCAGGATAAGAAATATCTTCAAAAAAAGATAACTGGCAAAGTTGATATGATGTTGTACACTTTGAAAAAATCTTTTTAAATTTTTCGACAGAATCTGACAATCAACAGACTCGGGGATGATAAATTATGATGCAGGCTGTTTTGTATTGTCTGATATTAAGTTTCTAACATCAAAACCTGGATTGTCTGATAATATAGATACCATAATATTATAAACCTACAACACTTGGTCAGCTGGAATGTCTACTAATATAGATACCATGATATTATAAACCTACAACACTTGGTCAGCTGGAATGTCTACTAATATAGATACCATAATATTATAAACCTACAACACTTGGTCAGCTGGAATGTCTACTAATATATATACCATAATATTATAAACCTACAACACTTGGTCAGCTGGAATGTCTACTAATATAGATACCATAATATTATAAACCTACAACACTTGGTCAGCTGGAATGTCTACTAATATAGATACCATAATATTATAAACCTACAACACTTGGTCAGCATGTATTTGATATAAAAGAGAAGGAGAAAACAATTTGTGTAATTCAATCAGTCTGCCTGCATAATTGGAGACAAACAATTTCTGACCAATCATAAAAATTACTGCATTTATTTAGATACAGTTTGATGTAGATTTTGCTGTCTCAAATTGAATCAGTCTGCCCACACAATTGGAAAGAAACTATTTCTGACCAATCATAAAAATTACTGCATTTACTCCAGTACTTTATGACGTAGATTTTGCAAAATGATCTTATGCAGCTCCGATGAAAAAGGGACATAATTGCCAAAAAAAAAAACATTTCGTGTTCGATTAGGGAATCCAATCCCTTAGTCGCCTGGCTAGTTGAAAGGCATTGGTGTGTTATGACTACACCACACAAACATTCAATTCCATTCCACTCAGCACGGAACTACTGACGAGTTACATTGTATTCTTCATTCAGCTGGCAAGGCGAGCAGCCATTCACTTTTCTCTTCCTCAGAAATGTGTGTTGTGTTTGCCAGCAGTAAATAGTGTTAGTTAATAGCGATGTCAAGTCTGTATGGCATTTACAATCACATTACATGTGAACTGCAGATAATGATGTTTGCTTGATGCAGCAGAAAGAATTTTTATGTGATTAAAGACGAGAAAAAACTTTTTTTAAATAACATTTTGGGACTCGACATCATAGTTGTTGTCCTCATTTAAAACATCAAACAAAAAACTATAAAAAAAAAGATTGCACTCATGATTTCCTGAAACTCTTATGGGCATTCCCATTAACTTAATGAACGGCTGCAATTTCCCTGAAAAGACCATTTTCCTTAAAAGTCTTTTTTATAGATTTGTAATCTTTTTCTGAGGAAACATTTGGTTGGCAAAACTACAAAAAAGAAGATATGAGGAAAAGGAAAGCCACCGTAGGTTTTTACCAACCCTTTAATCAGACCAATAATTACCTTTGGTGTACATTAAGTTAGAGAAATACAGATTTTAGTGTTACAATAAATACATCAAAGATCGAGGGCATATGTACCCCAAAGTTACAATTGTTCTAGTCTTAAAACCCAGTAAATTCTCCTTCCTATATTAGCCCATAGAATTGATCTTAGGCCTGTTGCTCCCAAACAAATATATACTGTACATATAGACAAGAATTAGATCTCAATGGTGAACATCATGGCAATATAAACGTTTGAAAAATGAACAAATTAGCTGAATTTTTTTTTTTTTTTTTTTTTTTCATTTCACAAGCAAAGAAACACGTTGATAATTGGTGATCACAGATGTACACGGGTGATCAGTGTTTCTTATAGAAATGATACATTGATAATTCCCAAAAAATCTTTCCATCTTAATTGTACATTTGACACAAATACAGAGGTTGATGCGCATCACACATGCCACCAATATTACTCCAGCTTTTTCATCATTGTTCAGAAATGTAACATATTTTCAGTTATTGGCTTGTTATTAATAAATTTTTCATTTCTATCCTGTGAATTTCAGATAAACTTAATATATCATACAGAATTTTTTTATGCTTTTCAATCAAGGCTTGCAGTTGTGAGAAATTAATCATGGAAATTGCCTTCAGGAAGTGGACAGGACGTCATATTGTTGAGGTCTTGACCTTGAACTTCAGTGTCGATCATATTATTGATATCACGCAAAGTGTTTTTTCAACTTCCCAGAAAGATTGGTTGTTTGTTAAATGAAATCCCTCAAGACTTGAGGTCTTGAGTAAATTTCTAGAAAATGTTTGAATGTTGCCTCTAGTAGGAGGGGAATGAAAGGTTTGTGTGGGGAGGGGGAGGATGGGGGCAGGGCGATGTATTGTTAAGTTGGCCTGATGTGATGTTGGGTGGACTTGTGTAGGCCGCAATCAATACAGTAGATAAAAAACTGTTGGTGATAGATGGCATAGCCAATATTGCCTGAACAGTACACATATATTTGTGTAAAAGTGCAGCCTCCTGACATGATCGATATTGCTGAAGGTCCGAGGCCATGTAGCCTCTTGGCAGCCATTGTAATCACCATCACAAAGGTACTGAATTATTCAGGACATTTTATTCATTTAAAATACTTTATTCATGAGTTTAAAATCAAGAAATTGACATGGTATCAGTATATTCATGCTGTAGTGTAAGTAAACTTCATCTTCTGGTGCATTTAGTTGGTATATATATTACTAGTATTACTAATATATATATATATATATATAGTGCAGCTGCTTCTAAAAACATTACTGCAAATGAGTTTCTACTTTGTTTTTTGTTGGAATTAAAACTGTTTATCTGATTTCAAAAGAGTTTACAGATTTAAAAAGATCTCCAACGTAACTGTTTTTTGAAAAATAAAAAAAAATTGGCAGATAATAAGGTGTTTATCAGGCTCTGATGTCAGAGGAAAAGTGTCTACTGTTACCTAGTAACTGGGATTCATCAACTATAGGATTGATTAATGGTTTGGCTGGCATCATTATAAAAAGAAATGAAAAAAATATACCATGAAAAAGATTTATGGCAGCCATTTACTGTCAACCTGGGTGTTCAGAAAGTGATAATTTATCACAAATCAGGTTTTAAATACAACATAAATTTTCACATTCATGAATAGAACTTTGAAGTTGGTGTAGTTTGACAAAAAGACAACAAAAGGATATTTTTTGCAACTCCCTTGATGTAAAATTAATGGGTGTTTTTAAAAAAACAAATTTCAGGAGTTAATTGAATCCACAACATGTTTGCTTAATGATCTGGTCTGAAATATCATTTATCATCTTATACTGCAATTCCTCCTACACATGTATTTCAGTAGCATGAATTTTTCCCATATAAAAAATATAAAAAAAGTGATTTATACAAATTCAAAATCAGATCTGTTTGATATTTAACTATTTGTTTCTATCGCTTCAAACTATACATGAGGTAGATTTCATCAGTATGAGTAGCTACAGATCAAGTTAGAGTTTCAGGGGTTTTAGATCAAGGTCAAGGTCACTTTTGCTATTTTTAGCGGTGTCTGTAGGGGACTTGTAATTGCTTAAGCAATACCCAGCAGGCTTGTTGAGTTTACTATATATAGTAGATCTTATTGGTCAAAATGTTATGAATTGAAGTTTGAGGTAAATTATCAATAAAAGAGGAGAGGAAATTTCATGTCTATTAGGGATCGAGATTCACTTGTAACTCTCTCAGGCTATCACAAAAAATACATTCATGGACCATTGACAATATCAGGCACAGCCTAATATGTAGTTTGGTTGCTAATTAGCTTGGGTGTAGTGGTTTGTCAGTTGCACACAAAATTTGCAAGGTACAAGGCATGAATTGGAAGAGTTCTGTCATAGCTAGCTTTAATATGCCAACTTTCTGTAATATTATTGTCTGATATCAGAGAAGATTTGATATCTATAGCCAAGAACCAGGAAGAAAGAGAGCAGCACAACATCCTTTGAGTATTCCTAGTACATTAATCAAAGAAAACGGGGAGAGGGTTGCAGGCATATTCGAAGTAAAATAGAGTAGCTCAATTGAAACTTAATTATTTAATATAAATACACTGATCTGAGGACTATAGCTGGCCAGGACATAGTACAGAGTATAGCTATATGGACAAAGTACAGAGTATAGCTATATAATGCTATACTGTCAACATTGTCGGCGTCCATTAACAGCTTGGTTAAAAGTTTTATAAAACAGTGTTCAATACTAATGAGGACACAGCTTAAGTATTTGACAGGTGTATTCCTTGTGACAACTTAGACATTTTCATTTGTTCTATATTTAATTTGCAGACCTGCTGACCTTGACTTGACCTTTATTCCTAATGTAACCTTTCCTCTGGTACTATATATATGATTGTAGACCAGACCATGACCTTTGACATTACTTTTGAAAATGAATTTCAAATTTCAACCCATTTGGCAGGCTAGGTTGTCTTCTGACAACTCTTTTTTTATTCTAAATACGCAATTTTATAGTTTTGCAATTTATTTTAAGAATTGAAAGTATGAATGAGCATATGTAAATATGTATTTAAATAGAAAAACCAAAAACCTCACAAATAGAATATTGTTCATAGATTTATTGATGTTTTCACATGTCTTTTTCAGATTCTGGGTTGTTGGATAAAGTGAAGAAACCAGACCTATCATAACACCAATGTTCTTTGGAGGAAAAAATCAGGGAGCATGTGCATATATGGCCAACTGGAACTAGAGTGACCTCCCTTTGGGAAATTCATCATAACTGCATTGGAGTAGTAACGGTAGTGTTATTCAAATACAGCTCCTATTTTGAACATATAAAAATGGATGGTCAGAACTGTGACAATGAAACATTAAGATATATATTTTGTGCTGTTAACATATCAATGAATCAAGTATTATCTACTGTAAATAATATTGAAGGACTTATTTTCCTCAAGAATGATCACTATTTCATAAAAGGCAAAACAGGAACAATTAATATTTTTATGTAATCAAATGTCAGCATAAAAAAAATATTTAAGTAAGAAAATGTTTAGAAATGTTCATAGAAGATTTATGGTACTATAGTATGTTTGGTGGCAAACAGAGCTTTATACACACGGTGTTAATGTACCATAACTTGGATATTTCAAAGGAATCGAACATTTATTCAATTAGCTCCCCCAAAGGTGTTGTCACAAAGAAGAGTTAATTTTAGTGTTCCACAAGGAGATATTACACTGCACTTCCAACATTTAATGATTTGTTGATGAATGCAGTTTATTTTCATGTTATGCGAGTTACTGATGAGTTGAGATAGACTCAGGAAATGAAAAGTTGACTGTTGTTAAAATTAAAGATAGTTTAAATGTGAATTGGAATGTCAATATTGAAATGCTAAATTTAATATCTTTCAAGTTGATATAAAAGCTACATATTACTTAGAAGAAAAAAAATCATGTCCATGCAGTAGCTCAAGTGATCGATTTCAACACTAGAAATGAATATTTGATTACGATAGTACGTTATTTTAGCAAACAAGGATCCTGTAAATCAGTACAAATGATTTCTTAAGACATATTTGTGATCAACTTTGCACATATATTTTGGCATAAGGGGTCAAAGTTCAAGGTCACCATTGATCAGGGTTAAATTTTTCAGTCATGAATAATCATACAGGGTCAAAGTTCAATAGATTAGCTGTGATGAGAAATGTGAGGAATGTCGTTAATCTTCGTTATTTAATGAGAGTTGAGCATTAATATTCTTTTTGTATTGAGACATTGTCTGATGTAGGGTTGAGATAAATCATACCAGTTATATATAATTACGTCATTTTTAATGAAATAAGAATTCTTATTTTAAAGTGTTCATTGTTTATTTCCTGTAAGTCTCCTTCATTAGTGATGGTTCCAATGAAGGTTTTGATTTCAATCAACACTTGATTTCACTTTAGAAAGGAAATCTTTCAAGACTTTCAAGATGAAGTCTGTGTTGACCATTTTGATATTTTGGTGTGATTTTTATGTTTTAAGTGGATTTGTTCTGCATGCTACATTCTAAAACTGTATAACAACATTATAGGCAATTCCACAATACAAGAAATTACTTTTGAGATTTATTTTCGACATATTTAAAGTCTTGGATGATAATTTTTATTTTTAGGCATCAAATTTTTCAGTGAATTAAGCTTTTTTCTGCGCACTCTATTCTAAAACTGTACTTAATACAAAGCTGTATACAGAAATAACAAATTAACTTTACATATTGTTTTACCAGACTAATCATATTTGACAGACTGCTTTCCAATTGTTACACAAACCACAGATATATTGAGAGATGTCTATGTGTTCACAGACATTCCTGGTAATCCTAATTGACAGCTTTCTTTGTTGCGTAACTCAATTTTCGTATTTTGTTACAAATATGTGGCGTATTTTTGTTCCTTTTCCATTAATCTTGTTTGACAGGTGATACTTTTTCACACTTGCATATCATTTCCAGCATAGACTTCATTAGATGATAGTTTCTGTACAGTATGTATATAAACTTGCCTGAAGGTCAGCTGTATTCGAAAGGCGTTATTTCTGTATTTATCCCATAATAAGCTCATGCCTAGTAATAATCCTATCCATATATGTATAAATTATGTATATTCCACTTCAGTATAGAATACTACCAAATTACATCTCATTGTCCGGTATTAAGCCCACCCCTGTCCGTTGGTCTAGCTATATATATACGTTATCCTCCTAGACTTATTGCGGGATCAATATGGTTAATGTAACAAAAACGTTCATGGATTTGATCCTTGTTTAACAATCCTGTTAAAACTTACTTTGTGATCAGTATTTTGTAATTTTATTAATGTCATCAATGAAAATTTTATCTTATATACAAGTCAATGTTTATAATGTTCTATTAAGTGTGAGCTCAATTTTTGATTAAACATTCCAAGTGTTCTTTTGTAGATTTATATTGCCAGATTTGTTTTTCTGCTGGCTGTTCTCGTTATAACATGTATAATATAATTTTGGGGGCCATGTTATTTAAGATGTACGTCTTTGATATGGATATACTTTTGATGAAATCTGTTCTTTTTTATTTCATAGGGACCAAATCCTCCATTAGTTACAGAAATGTACATAAAATCTAAGGTACGAAATACACTGTAAATGTATGAAATAAATTGTAGATTTAAAAAATACATTGTTTTCTGTGTGAACCAGACATCCTAGGACTATAAAGTTCGGCCAGTTTACAGAGATTTAAAACAGAAGAGGACAGTTTGCTACACATTAGCCAATTCGTTGGCCAATTTAGACCAAATTCTGGGTTAAACAATCCAATTTGTACTGTTAGTCATGTAAGTTATTCACAGTGTCGCATGATTTCAGTAACATAGGAGAAATTTAGTTTGAGCCAATAATTCACATTTCACAGGGTTCATGAGGGTGAGTAATGACTTATACTCAGTGACCTATATCCTTCAGTTCTGCTGACAAATCACAAGGAAAATCGTTCTGCAGATCCATGTCCTTGGCTCTCAGTTGAGATCCAATGTTTCATGCTCAACTGGCTGCAAGATAAATATGATGTCTGATGCTTCACGATAGGTAATAAATTATATTGAAGGAAGAGAGGTGTTATTTAATAAATTTGATATTCATGTAGAGGAAGTGTGATCTAGGATTAGATTTGATGGATAACGAAGGGTCTAGATTCATAAGCTTGACTTTCACAAATGTCTGGATTTGTTTTTTTTTTTTTTGATCAAACTTAAAAAATATGAATAAATTTGATATTGATTTGATAGTTACTTTAACAGTAGCAAATCCTTTTGAAACCTAACACTTACAATTTTTAGTGATATAGATTAAATTATTATTTCATTAATATAAGGCTAGATGCTTAATTTTTTATCAGATTTACACATTTAAAAATTTGAACAATAACATGCAGGATTAGGTTGTGATAAAGAATACTTAATGCAGATTGAAAATTTCAAGTTGTACAAGGTTAAGGATAGAGATATACTGCTGAAAATTATAATGAAATGCTCATTTTTAGCTCACCGGTTACGAGTAACAGAAAGCTAATGCTGTCACCCCGGCGTCCGCATCTGCGTCCCACCCCAAAACTTTAAAGTTTTTGGGGTCAGTTTTTGGAAAGTTTGTAAGTCCAAAAGTATACACCTCATGCCCTTCTAAATTGGTTTATACATTCATTAGAGGTCTTGGAGTGATGATATGGCAAAATCATGCAGAAAAGATTTATGATTTTTTCGCATTTTACCATTTTGTGGACTTAACTTTTTTGGCACCAAAACTCACTTTAAAGATTTTGGGGGTTAGTTTTGGAAAGCTTGTAAGCTAGTCCACACCCTTCTTATTTGGTTTATACATCCATTAGAGGTCTAGGAGCGATATTATGTGACATACAATTTCAAAATGACATGCTTATACATACATAAAAAATGAATGCATAGTGTGATTGCTGTTGCCGGTGAGCTTTCGCAATCATTGATTGCACTTGTTCTAACAGTCATAAACAAATACTGATATTTCATATCAAGAACTTATAAGTCTGTGCTAATTTGTTTGTTTTTATTCTAGACTTCAAATCTGGAATCTTTCTTTATGTCGCAATTTATTCTTTACTTAATGATGAACTAAGTGAAAGGCCCTTGTGACTTTGTAATGGTACTTAGAAATAGAGATTGAAAATGTAATGAATCTTGTCGTACTTAAAACATAGGTGATTAGAAATATTAAATTGCTGTTTTGGTAGTAGAAGGGACCAATACTATTTTGTTAAGAGTTCTTTGATTTATATATTATTTATATATATTTGTTTTGTCTCGTTTCCATGACAATTTGTGTATATCATACATACTGTAAGTTCTGTATGTGACGTAGGGTAGCTGGTTGAGAGATGTCTTTATTTGCATAAGAATTTTATACCAGTTTATAATTATACTGCTGCTGAGAAAAATGTCCAATCAGATGATAGCAATCTGAACAATACCTTGATAACACAAATCTTTTAAGTGCAAGTTTAGCATGTACATTCATGTAAGATTTATTTGTATAAATATTTTGGCATAATTCGAAAAGGAAATATTCACATCATGTACAAATTGTTTCATATAACCATGGTTTGCTAGTAATTTATCACTAAAATGGTCACATATAATCATAAAGCTATACAGTATACAGATATGTATATATATTATATATAAAGGTGTCACATGATCATTATGATGTAAGTACAGGGCTGTATTACACTGTCGGACTGATTGTATGTAGTATAATGTATTTATTTACCTAGCTAGATATTTGTAACAGGACATGCTGGATGAGATATTGATTATCATATGTAAATAAAATTCTGATTCATTGTAAAATAACATAATTCATCAAAAAGAAATATTGTGGTGAACATTTCATCTTTGAGTAATTTTTTATTGGTACATAATTCATCGAACACAGGGTTATCATCTTTAACCTTGGAAACAAATCCCACTTTTGATTTTGCAGGTGTTCAGTGCACTCTCTTACATACATGTCAACTGCCTACATTTTGTTTGTTTGCTCGGTTTATTGTCCTGTGAACAGCCAGTCATTTTGAGGCAGGGTCTCTTTGTAGTAGTTGGTGACTACCTAACATTTGGGAGGTCCATCTCATGCCATCCAGATCAAGTAGGGTAAAGAGTGTTGCCAAAGGACACAACCACGACAGCGCAGACCGGCCGTTTCTCAACTTACCGAGAAGGTCAAATCGACATGGTTCGGGAGCGTCGAACCCCGCACCTCAGACCTTCAACTGAGGTTATGTGGTTGGCACTCTGACTGAGCTGTTGTGGCCCCCGCCTACATATTGTGTAAAAGTCAAGTAGAACAAGCTTGTAGGTGGTGGTGATATTGGGTGTGACATCATCGGATGCATTATATTTTGTTTTTATTTGAGTAAAATTGAACAATCTTGAATTTTACCAGAGGTAATTAGAATTAAACAGATGTTATATAGTGGTGCTACATTTATCAGTGTTTGTATGCTTTCTGGCTCAGGACGTCAACAGTAATCGCTGCAGTACGTCATAATAGGTGAAGCAAGGGAAATATTGGAATCCACCAATGAAAAGCAGTGTTGCTTATACATATATATATATACTGTATATATGCATTGAGGAATTTTAAGAATTGTGATTGGCTGAATGGAGATGTTTCTATGCCAACTTGTGATCATGTTTAAGATGTGTTTGTTTTTGCTGCGATATTGTGTTTATTTTGGATTGTGTAATATTTTTTGACTTATGCAGTGACTATATTGCCCCTACTCTATGAGTTTGGGTAGTGTTATATGCTCTGCCTAGCTGTATATTATTCTGTACATCTGTGTGTGTTAAGCTGAGAACAACAGGTCATATCAGTGTTGCTCTTTTTTCCAGATCTTTTACAATATGTATGTGCTTTATACATAACTTAGCAACTATTTATTCCTGTTAAAATGTACAGAAATATATGTTGTGATATTTGTATGGTGAATATTTTTTCTAGTTTATACCAAATATTAAAGATACACCAATATTGCTATGATAGAAATGTATCAAGTTTTTTTTTTTCAACTGTGAAGGTGAGCTTTATAGTTCCGTGACTACTACAGAAATTAGAACCCACAAGTTCTGTATTACATTTATAAATTACTCACAAATTTGTCCTGTAATCCAGTAAATTCGTCGAATTGTATATTCCGCATATATCACTAGTGTAATATATCTTGGCCAGTCAGAAATTGATCCTGTCATCGTAATATGGACATGGCACAGCAAAAGGGCTGCCTCCACCAATTTTGTACTCCACATTTCAACTTAAAAACTTGTAACAATATAAGTTTTCCGACTTATATCTCGTCAAAAGTATCCTAAATTTATTTTCATTTTACATGAGGTAGGTGACTTGTCAAAAATTTGTATTTTGATCACCTGGTCCAAGGCTCAAAAAATAAACATTTATAAGACTCATTCTGTAGTTGTTACATCACATCAGAACATGAAATATTTTGATTGTTTCGTTTTCATGTGAGATTAAATCCTGTTTTAAAAGTTGATTGTTCCCTTTTTGTCCAAGCAGTCATGTTTTTTTTTTTTTTTTTTCATAAAACTAGAATTGGAAATTCCATTATCAATTTTACTTTGAAACTTTTTAGGTTTGTTACTTTTTTCAAAAACCAAATAAAAAATTCATTTCACTTTAATTCAATCCAAAAAACAAAATTTAAAAACAAACATATAAAATAAATTTAGTATTTAATATAAATTAAATGAGGAATGCCTTTTTGAACTAGTTTGTTTTTATTTTTAGGAACACCGTTATTGCTTAAATAAATTCAGATTTATCCATTAAGGATCTGTCACAGAGTGAAAACCTTTACCAGTATTTTGACGTGTAATCCATATTTATAACTCTAATGCTTCTACATATGGAGTATGAGGCCTACATCAAATACTTTTACCTAGTGTCCTTTTTACAAGAGAATGATCAATGTTCATATATCGGGATTCATTGTCGGATCATTAAAGCTACTCCAGAATATTTTTTCTCTTACCTCTTGTTCTCGATAGGGTGACGTCACTATGACCTGAACCCGGAATGTTTGAATATCAGTATTATTCACAAAAGAAATTAGAATAAGTATTAATTATCACAGTTAACTGAGTGTTCATTTTCACAAGCTAATCGGAAATTTTTATTTTGTATGAAATCAATATCGTCAGGTGTAAAGCGTCTGCTGCAGCGTTATAACAACAGTCATCCGCCGTCCACGTGTTGTTGTAATACATACATTTGGATTTGGTTCACACTACGATTGGAAAACAGAGTAAGAGAAAAATAATCATTCACCCCTTTTTGGGATGGGATAGGGGGATCTCAACCCTCGGAGGGAGATTGTTAAGTTCCAAAACACTCGGCAAGCCTCGTGTTTGGGAATTTAACAATCTCCCCCCCCCCCCCCTCGGGTTGAGATCCCTCTATCTCACCCCAAAAGGGGTGAAAGATTCTATTAATCCATACTTTTGGGACAAAATCTTTTGACAGATTTTAATCTCCATTGATGTTATTTGCTACAAATGATGTACAGTTTCGGGGAATTTGAATTTTGTTACTGTTGTATAAGTGCATTGCATTTTGTGACTTTGAATGCTTGAACACCTGGTCTGTGGAAATTGTTTTTTTTTTTACTTTTTTTTATGATAAATTTAGATATTTTCCGCTTCAACTTGTGCTTGCTCCAGTGCTATCCATAGTATTCTGTACAACACCTTTTTATTCCGATAGGTCCACTGAACCATGAAATACACCTGATAATATCGCCATCAAAGATTCAGGGATATTTTTCAAAGTAAAATGAATAACTTCCTAACTTAGTTTTATCTACTTTACACATGCTATTGAAATGTCTTGTTAATTCAGTAAACAACATTCTTCAAATGTTTTTTAAATTCACATGTTAACACTCTTGCCTAGGTAAAAAAAAATGTTCAATTAATGTCAATGTATCCTGATTTCAGAGTTAAAAACCGTCTTAATATACATGTTCTTAAAAAGAACAATGAAATAGAAATTTTTGATGACAAATTTCACATACCTGTACACTTTTTGATTGAACTTTTTGAGATTTATCAGGTATGTTGTATTTATCTAAATATCTTGCAAATTAAAGAGGAAAAACCTTAATCATAATATTTAAAAACAATATTTTTAACTATTCACTTTGTGCACCTGCCAGTGTTTGATTATAGTTTATATTGAAGTATGTGAAAACATCAAAAATCATTGAAGACAATTTTGTAATATCAAAAAGAGTTTTGAACTTTTCATAAACACTAGTGGTTTATAATAGATTGACTAGAATGTACATTGAAAATAGCTTTAAAATATGGACCAATGAACAAATTAGTACAATATTGTTGTCTTTTCCTGGTATCTTCAATATTGAGATGAAAATTTGAATTGGAATAGCGTCAGCATCCAATATGTCCCTCTGCTATGGTACCTCTCTTTGTACTTTTTTTAGACCTTACCCCTTCCAGTCCCCTCATTTGTCCACTGTAGCTCAATGTTGCCTGTCTCAAATCGGTATGCTTGTTTGTGCCTTGTTTTTTTTTATTAAGTTAGATGTACTAATACATAGAATAAACCATTTATAGGTATGCACTGTGTTTTATTTATTTATTCTTCATTTTCGCACATTTTTAAACCTTATATAATGAGATGCATTACACAAATAACAAGAGAATGCCTATCTTTAACTGTGAATTGGGTTTCCTTGTAGTAGTTGGTGACTACCTCACTGAACAACCTATAGGCCCTTCATACACCATCAAGGGCAATTAGGGTGAAGTGTATTGCCCAAAGACACGACCACCACAGCATAGACTGGCCTGTTTCTCAGCTTCCCGAGAAATATAAACTTACAAGGATAGGCAGAGTCTTCACCTGAGGTTACATGACTGGTGCTCTAACAGACTTAGCTATTGTGGCCCCCAAACCAAACCAACTTTGATTTACCTATGTAAAAAGCTATCGTGGCCCCCAAGCCAACTTTGATCAGTAAAAATCTGTTGTGGCCCCCAAACCAACTTTGATCAGTAAAAATCTATTGTGGCCCCCAAACCAACTTTGATCAGTAAAAATCTATTGTGGCCCCCAAACCAAACCAACTTTGATCAGTAAAAATCTATTGTGGCCCCCAAACCAAACCAACTTTGATCAGTAAAAATCTATTGTGGCCCCCAAATCAAACCAACTTTGATAAGTAAAAATAGAGAATACTGACATGACTGAAAGTCACTAAAATATGGGCAAAATAGAATTGTATGGAGACCCTGAAAATAGCACAAGGAGAATAAGACCCTGCAGGGCCCAGTTGTTCAAAAGGTGATTAGGCTAATCACATTTTAACAACATTTTTCAAATCCTGATACAATAATTTCTGGTCCAACCAGCTTGACAAAATTCATGAAATTCTGTAATTCTTAATTCTCTTTCAACTGGCATAATTTGAAGATGATATACTCACGGGTGTTGCTACAAACGAGAAGAGCAATTTTCACTAATCAAGTGATTAAGCTAATCACCTTTTGAACAACTGGGCCCATGTGCTTCGGAAGAGTAAGCATCGTCTGCCTTATCAACGACATGTATACAATTCTAGCTCACGTTTGGTTCTAGTCGTATTCTCAAAATGAAAGCATTAAACCAGAACATGGTGCATAAGGAGTCCTGCAACAAGGATAGACAACTTGAGCTTCTTCTTCATGAACGACATCGTCGTGTAAATCAAGGTCATTAAGAAAACCTCAAAATAAGAAAAGGATTGTTTGATGATGGAATCACCAGGCATATCAAATGCATGGAACACCTTTAGTTAACTTCATATCACACAAAGAAATTTAATATTTCTCATTGATATCATGATGTCGACAATTACAGTGGGAATTCTTTCCGTCAGTCCGTCCGTCCGTCCGTCAGTTCGTCGGTACTCCCTCAACACCCTTGTGGGGTGCATTCACCGATTCATTGCGTTTACAGACAAAACACTGCACACCACTAGTCGACCCCACAGGCGCTTGCATAGAAAATATTACTTTCAATTTTTTTTGATATGACAGTGGTATGTGTAATCTGTTAAGCTGAGCTGAGCTTAACAGATTACACATACCACTGTCAATTTTTTTTTTTTTTGAAAATCACATTTTCTATGCAAGCGCCTGTGGTCGACCCTGGTCGTTCGTCCGTCCATCAGTTTGTCTGATTGTCCGTCCACTTAGTTTTCAGCTTTGCTTCAAGGTTTGTTGATGAAAGTTAATATGTAACTTCAGTATGAGTAGCTACAGATCAAGTACGAGTTTCAAAGTTTTTGTGTCACTGTTAACATTTTTAGCGGGGCCAGTATGGGACAAGTAGAACTATTGCTTTAGCAATACCCAGCATGCGTGTTACATTCGATTTCATTTCGTAAGCAATATTTCAGTTTGTTTCAATACAGTTTCATGTTAAATATATTCCCCAAGTGATAAAATTGATGGTTTCTATTATGTTTTATATTATTTTGAGTGTTAAATAACCATAGCACGTGTTTCTCGTTCTGTGTGGTCATCACATCCGATTGTTATTGCGTTTATCACATGTCTTCCAGGAAATGTTTGAGACAGTTTTGTAACATGAAAATACCTACCATGAAAAACTTTTTTTTTTCATTTTGATAATAAGAAAAATGAAAGCGTTTACGAAAACCAAACAATTTCCTCTTCAATGTTAGCAGCACACAAGCATGTTTTCACAAAAAAAGAAGACAATGCTGTATAGATTTAATTTGACAGTTAAAAACACAACAGGATTACAGCATAGTGTACTTTAAACATATCTTATATAACATTTATTTGAGCAATGACACATGTTATTTAACATAGCCGTGTATTCACGACATGCCTTGATTTCATACGTATACTGGAAAATTCAGTGACAACAGATCTGTTCCTGTTATATTTCCTGGCTACATCCATTTTGAAATCCTAGTTAGAACCTTCCCTGGTGTAGGCATCCGGTTTTCGTGCAATAGTTTATAAGCTTTCTTTTACATGAATGTCATTTCAAGAATAATGATACATTGAACAAGATACAGTGGGAAATAGGAACGAGTGTCACAGACGCTTATTGAAACCTATCACCATTATCAATCAGCAACTTATAACCTTCAGTACATGATAAGACCATTCACCCATAAACACTCACTCACAAACGTGTTTACCAATGGTTAATGACAACACTAGTTTAAACTTAAAGCAAAGTTTTTGGGTGAAATATAATCATTTTCTACATGCTTCTATGTCATATCAATCTATTGTAGAAAACCTGCCAGTTTGAAGTATATAATTATGTACACCTAGAAATATTTTATATTATTTTAATATCATTAAAGAAAAAAGTGATATAAGAGGACAAATGCAATGACCAGATCGGGACTCGAACCCGGGACATCCGCACCACAGACGGATTGACGCTCATTGTACCTAGTCAACCGCGTTCAACCCTGTCAATTTCTGCTACACTCCTCCCTCCTTCTACAAAGTCTTCCTTTCCGAAGAGATATGAGAAACCTTACGACTTTCCGTGGATGGTTTAGTTGGGCGCCAAACTACTTAGAGAGATCAAGTCGGGAATCTTAAAGCGACTGTTCGGGGAGGAAATATTTTAAAAGTTGAAAAAAAAACCGGCAAATTAACAAAGAAAATACATCCTTATGAAAGATCCGCATCGAAACGTTGCCGAAATCTAATCCATATAATTGAAAACTAATATTTTCTATGGAAATCCTCCGTGAGTCTATCGACGATGTAATATGCAAATTTCGACAATTTTTGCGCATGTGCAAAAATCCAGGTCAGTTGAATGTAAACATTGGCGACAGAAAATGTCTTGATAATTTTTCTGTCTCCATGGTGCCGGGAAAGTAAGAATGATGAAGTTAAAGGCTATGTCAATAATATCAAATTTCCGATAATTCGTCCTTTTCGAGTTGGCGTTATACAGGTAGGTCTATATAAATTATTCGTGGTTGAAACATTTCCCAGGTTTCACTTTTACATGTAGGCCTACATGTATTTCGAGAAATAGACAGGATATTTAATCGTTTAAATTGTTTTGAGCATTAACGTCATACACTCATATCTTACAAGATTTATAACAATATGTCATGATTGCATACATGTACCTAAAATATATCTATTATTGTAGTGTAAATGAATTTATCGCAATAGGCATATCATCACTGACCCAGTACTTAGGATGACGGGAAGATTACCACACATTGGGCCCCATCTCGGCATCGGACGGCGGTTCACACCGATTTCAGTCTTTAAATTCGTTATTTCATGTATTAAGTCATATGGAAACATCCTTTAATAAAAATCCTACACATGCATCATATATGACATGTTAATACAGTATTTACATGTACGTGCCGTTTTACTGCTTGGACCACTTGAATAATCCGACATGATTAGACCGACTCTTCACTGCCTCGCTTTCGAAACACCATGCGACTTATACAAATAGATATGTGCTATATAAAGGCAGGGCTTTTCCCCAATTATAGTGGTCAAAACTGGATAATACAAGCAGAACATTGACCATCGCATTGCTGCGATATAACTTTTGTAAGACCACATAATGCATCTAGACTAACTTTATTTCGGCGAATAGTCGCTTTAAGTATAAAGATGACAATTTATAACCAGAGACGTATATATCACATACACGTTTCTGGTACAACCGGGAAACCACGGCCTCTGCATAAAGATAGACAGGAATTTCGAAGCAACTCGTTAATTCAGTTGTGAAACAAATTAGATATTGTTGGATTTTTTTTCAGAAATTTTAGCGGGAGATTCTTTGCACACGACGAATTTCTACACGGATGTACACATGGAAATCCATTTAGTGGTAGCTAACGAGAACATGCTGCAAATCAGATATTCAGATGTACACTTGTCCACATAACACTGTTTCCCTATCAATTCCATAGCATTGTGGGTTTTCTCCAGCTTTGTACATTATCAGAATCCATAGTACAGTTACTTAAACAGTGTCTTGTCCTTAGAGCAATACATGAGCTTAAATATCTTACAATCATTCTTGGCATGGAATAAAGTTTTAAATTGCCATGATCTCTACCTGTTCATCTATTCAGTTAATGTTTTCTAAGAAATTCAAATGAACGTGAACGTGATTTATTTTGCGCAGTTGCATTAACATTAAAATTAAGGCAGTATCCTGCTACATCCACGAGACTACAATTTCTGAGAGTCGGAGTTACCTCCCTTTGAGACTTTAAGAGAAAACGGTAAATACAGTGTTCATCTGTGCATTTCTTTATCCAGTATCAATCCAATCTTATTCAGAGCAGGTATCGCTAGTAATTTCTCTTGTATGGATAACACGTATATGTTATTTTATATAATAGGCGGATGTATGTTGATATAATAGCCTACCTATATGGCGAAATTAATTCTGATTTGCCACATCAGCTGTGCATCTCAGTGGCGTAGCTAACATGTATGCTTGCAAATCAAATTGTTTGACAAAGCATCTTTTTTTTTTCGAAAAGAAAATGATTAAAAAAAAAACTAAGCGTTTGAAAATGTGCTATACACACTACGGAAAGTCCAATTACACATAAACTAGCAAATTCTCAGGTCGCTTTGGAGCTGAAAATAAGATCTAGTGAAATTCGAGTGAAAAAACATACATCTCTATTGTAAAACTACATCGTCGTTAGATACGAACAACGACATACATTTTTGATATTGGCGGGATAAAAATTAACTTGTTTAACGAATTCTCACTTGATTTTATAAGGTATCACGAATCATTAAGTCCGATCTAGACTCACCCGACCAATACTCGAACACAAAACATAGTTTTTTGTTGTTTTATTTCCAATACTTATTGAAAAGTTAAAGTTTAGTTGTGATAATACAGGACAGACTTACCGTTAGTAATGTCAAGCCTATCACCATGACTTTTGCACGTTGGTTTATTTTTGGCAGCAGGTCACATGACACCTGTGCAACGGCGGATGTTTACGTAAGTACAGACCAGTGCTCGAACACCCCTATAAAACTTTTTTTTTCAGTTTTTTTTTTTTCAGGTAAAGTCGGTTATATTGTAATGTACATACATCCTTTCTTTAAAAAAAAATGTTCAGATTATCAAACATCCCGTGAGGTAAAAATAGATCGGAACACATCGGAAACTGACATTTTGAATCAGTGCGCATGTCTTCCGATTCAGATCATTGTGGCGTTAACGAGTAAAGACGCCCATACCTTTTATTTTTTGCTAGGAATGTCATAACTTATTCCTTTTGTCTACATCTGTTACACAGCCATTGGTTCTCGTCGACAATCAAGCTAAGGTCAACCTCTGTTTGGACAGGTGACGGTAGACAATCGTAGTGGTACCAGCTGTCACACCTGTCGCACCCAACCAAGAATCTGTCTTCGTCCGTCATACATACTTCACAGAGAATCAGGTTTGCAATTTCCTGTCCTGGTGTGGTCTCAATTGGCATTTTCTTCTTTCGTTTTTCTTCTGTTTTCTTTATACTTTTCCTCATATTCAGATTGCGATTTATGGTTATGTGTTGACTCAGCTGACAAATAGGAAGGGTTTTGTTTTTTTCCTTTTTGATTTGGTTTGTTTTACTCTGGAGGTTCTGCAAATACGCCAGCGAGCTCTTTTTCCTTTCCACAGGTTCTACAAACAGGTGAAGTCTGAGTATTGCAAATCTCAGTTGATGATGAAGGATGATGGTCAGTGTCAACATGTATACTTTGTAAAAGTTCTTTCCGGGATAATGGATATATACCTGCATCAGAAAATGAAGCGGAAACAGTGTCAGGAAGAACCAGGTTGAGTGCTTGTTGAAGAATCTTTGGGAATGAAGCTCGTGGCAGTGTTTTGCACCCTACAAACCCCAATGCTACTGAAAGATCTGCAACCTTTGCTTTCAGTTGTGAAAATACACAACATCCACTGGCTGTAGAAGATGAGATGAGTGGGACGGGAAAAACAAAAGGTTGATGCGGTGTTTTTTTTAGCAAGCTCCAAAAAAGGCAGACCCAGTGTGACACATGATTGTCCAAAATTAATAAAACTGGGCGTTTCTTACCAATAAATGGGATGAAAATTTCCTGAGCCCATTTCAGAAAGAGCTCATTAGTGATAAAACCACGTTCTGTGGTTTGCATCATCCATGATTAAGGGATGCCGGCTATGATATCTCCCCTCGGAAGTGTCCCGGAGAATATGATCATAGAAGGGGATGTAGATCCAGATGCTGATATAGCATTAAACAAAGTTATATGTCCACTGATGTTGACCTGTGTCTGATAGGCATGTCTTGTTTTTTTGGGGGGGACAAACACTTTCTTTGATGATGATAGTCTTCCAGAGAAGCCAGACTCATCACAGTTAAAAATCCGACAGGGGTCATTCTCAATTTCCTTTAGAGCATTCTCTAATAAGTCAAAGTAGTCATTGATGTCACCGAGCTCCTTCAAGAGGATGTGGTTTTCTTAAGGAAATCTCTGGATGTCTTTGAAGGAATTTCAAAATCCATTTGTCTGAAGGACCATTAGCTAAATTTATGAAGATTTTTGACTCGTCAGAATTTCTTGAAACCATTTCAACAACAAATTTTTTAATTGACTTCCTATCCAATGGATAACCACAGTTAGCCATGTAAATTATGTAGCTATAACTAGAGTTGATTCTTCCTGGTCAGTGAGGCTTTTTTTGAGGACCAAAAGAGGTTTGGCAGCCTGTATATTTCCCTTTAAAATGGTCATAAAGTGTAGTTAGAGGAATATTTGTCTGTCGGGATATGTTCCTCGATGAAATGCCATCTCTCAAAAAGCCTCTAGCCCGTTCCCAGTCTTCATCTGTATGTATTTTTTGTGTTCTTGGCATGTTGGAACCTAACAATAAAATTTATTTTTAAGTCTAAAATCTTTGAGTTATTATTTTCTTTTTCAGCAAAGTTGCTCTATTCTTTGAATGTCTCATAGCATTATTTGACAGAAATTACTATTATTTATATCAAAGTTATACAGTGTAGAATAAAAAATACTAATATTGAAAATAATTTGCACTTGATGGTGTTATCTGATCGAAGTACTACGTAGGTAATATTTTACACAAATTGGGCCTTGCCATCTTGATGTCCTGTATGGACTAAAATGTAAAATTTAGATTTTTTTTTTCCAAAACTATTTCAGATCTACATTGGAATCATTACGTTTCTTTTGAATTATATATTTTGCTATAATTCTTTAAAAATACAGATTTTTCCATGAATGCTAACCTTTCCGGAAACGATGTTTGTTTGATGATATCTGATGGTACAGTATATGATGACCATTGTCGTCTGCTCAAATTTGGATTATCGCCCTTGTTAGAGAGCTATCTTTCCTTTTTCTTTCTTTATTTGCATGGCATGATATGTGTTTCCTGTAACGTATGTGATTAACGGGTCGACAATTTTCATAACATATTTTTTATAACATATATGACTATTTGGATTTCCATGTCTGCGATTTCATTGTGTATTGGTACAAGAGACTTGTGCAGGAAGCAAACGACATATCTATTTTCCTTGTATTTAGGGCTTTTCATCAGCTGATGAAAAGTTCTTCTTCTGTAATCTTTTTTTTTTTTGTAACAACATCTGCTCCAAAATGGTCAAAGGTATTTTAATTAATTTTATTTGTGTCATATGGCATGAGTCAAAGAGGAGACAACAAAATCAAGCATGTCCAAAATCTAGACTCATCCGACCAGTGCTCGAACACAAAACCTAGTTTTTTGTTGTTTTATTTCCAATACCTATTGAAAAGTTAAAGTTTAATTGTGATTATACAGGACAGACTTACCGTTAGTAATTTCAAGCCTATCACCGTGACTTTTGCACGTTGGTTTATTTTTGGCAGCAGGTCACATGACACCTGTGCAATGGCGGGTATAAGTACAGACCAGTGCTCGAACACCCCTATACAACTTTCGTTTTCAGTTTTTTTTTTGTGGTAAAGTCGGTTATATTGTAATGTACATACATCCTTTCTTTAAAAAATATTGTTAAGATTATCAAACATCCTGTGGGATAAAAATAGATCGGAACACAGCGGAAGCTGACATTTTGGACCAGTGCGCATATCTTCCGATTCAGATCATAGTAGCATTGACGAGTAAAGATGTCCCATACCTATTATATTTTGCTAGAAATGTCAAAAATTATTCCTCTTGTCTACATATGGTACACAACTATTGGTACTCGTCGACAATCAAGCTAAGGTCAACCTCTGTTTGGACAGGTGACGGTAGACAATCGTAGTGGTACCAGCTGTCGCACCTGTCGCACCCAACCCAGAATCTGTCTTCATCCGTCATTTTGATATTTTTTTCAAAACTGTGTCGGATCTACATTTGAATCATTACTTTTCTTTTAAATTATATATTTTGCTATAATTCTTTCAACATACAGATTTTTCCATGAATGCTAACCTTTCCGGAAACGATGTTTGTTTGATGATATTTGATTGTACACTATATGATGACCATTGTCGTCTGCTCAAATTTGGATTATCGTCCTTGATAGAGAGCTATCGCTACCGGAGGTAAGAAAGTGCTGTTACACCCCATAATACTCATGTGGAAAGAACGGACGGAAAGTACGATATAGGAAATGAGAAGCAAAAATAAACAAAGTGTTCGAGCACTGGTTCCGTTCGAGCACTGGTCAGTATAGTCTAATATGGCCGCCATGACGTTATACCTAAAAACATTTAAATTGCCGAAAACCATTGAATTGACAGGGTTCATGCAATTATATCGTTTGTAGAATATCTTTAGGCTATTTTTTCTCTATGCCATGTAAATACAAAATATGTCTAATTAAAAATTAGCAAAGGGCCAAAGTTCATCTATTTTTTCAAAATATTCATTTTCCGATATTTTTGAAAATGCTTTAACAAATCGATGCAATATGTCATTCCAGTGATTTTAATGTCTTTCGTTTTGCGATAGCATTTGCCATCAACTAAGTACGCCATTTTGAATATTTCCTTTGATCTTTTGGAAATACCGACAATGCAGACGGTTCAGATTTTAAACTAATTCTCAAGTTCTACCTGTGAGATTTAACTGAAGCCTGACTGGAATGATCCGAAGATGATCCTGAATAAGTCTTTTATTTTCGGGTCGGTCCAGAATCCACGAAGACCACCACTCTACAAAACCACATTTAAAACTTCTTCTCCAGTTTCCCTGGTGCCATTGAGCTGGTAATCGGTAAGGCCAAGTAGAGCCAACAAAGTGTTGTTTTTTCGAACTCGTTTGTAACTTGATATCATATAGGCCTGCTTCGAGCGTCATCTATTTAATTGTACTATAGTCAAGCTGATCCTGCTGATATGATTATACGACATGTCCGGGTTATCTCCCCTCTTCCAACTCCTCTTTTTTAAGCCTGCTTCGAGCGTCTACTGTAGTGACTAGGGTTTAACTAATGCAGAAGCGAACATCTAATGCGCATGTGTAGAGAAACAAGACGTTACACAACGCATGTCTGGTCGACTTTGCTCAACCACTTTGTCCGACTTAGGCAACTAGACTTCATTTGCGCATGCGTCACCATTTGGAAGCATGGCAGTGATTGGTTGTTATTTATCACATTAGCCGGAACAACCTGACTATAGTAAATAGTTGACTCTCAAAGTACCCCCGTAGGACATAATACCTCCAATGGTGGCTTTATTGGAAACTTAAAATATTCTAAGGTAGTCCTTACGTTTGGAAATATTAAGCCTTTAGGTATTTTTATGTGAAGTTGGTGAAAACCCCGTCAAATTTTCTCTAAGGCAATTTCTAGTTTATATCAATATATCAATATTTTTATCAGAAGGAAAGGAAAGACCAAAGCGAAAGAAAACCGTGGCAGGGGATATGATGAACATTGATAAGCCGAAAGTTACGAGTAGTGGATTGTGTACTTGTGCCATCTGGGTCGAGAAAAATCATTCACGCAGTCTTAAAAAAAAAAAAAAAAAAAAAAGATGTTTCAATTACTAGTGGAAATGTCTAAATTATTTCATAAAAGAATTAAAATGAAGGAGATGTCACATTCTTTTCACATACTTGCACCTTCTTACACCCCACCCTTACCCTTCCCTTATCCACACTTCCACACTAAATAATTATTTTATTGTTAATGTCATCTTGTATATTTTGTATGTGTTATATAATATTGTATGGAAAGGGCTTGATATAAGTTGGAAAACTTGTGCCCAATCCTATTGTATATATTTGATACAATAAAATATGTTTAAACTAAAATCAATATTGTTTACATCCTAAAACCTATAAAATCGCAGAAACCGATTCACCAAAGAAAATATTTCTTAGGTTGAAATAGCAAATTCACCTATTAAAAAGATACTAACATCTTACTTAGAATATTTATATACTTATATATCCACACCTCAAAACGCGCATTTTTTTTCTAGTCTGACAGATTATTCTTTCGGAGTTCACATAGAAAGTGCACACAGATCAATGTCCGCTAGATGTCGCAGTCATCGCCGTCTGATGTCTACCCATTCGTCATTTTTGACGAGGAGCGCGCATGCGCGGCGGCTAGACGTCTAGATAGACGGACGAGATATTTGACAAGCAATTATTCTTAACGCTATTGGGGATCCGATTGCTTTGCTCTAATACAGACAACGATCATCCTTTTATAATAATTTATTGATAATAAATGATGATTCCACCAGATGATTCCATGATTTAACATATTTTTTTACCGTGACGGCACTTCTCATTTATTTCATGAACTGGTACGATAAAAAATGCTAATACAACCAGAAAAAATCTCTTTTGAATTAATTGAGGGGTTTTGTATTAAAATAGGGTTAACGGATTAAGAGAGCTCTCTACCAAGGTCGCCCTCGAATCCGAGTGTCCCCAGAGCTTACATATTGGTTCTCCATAGGCAGGTCACTTACATTAATTCCTCATATGGGCTTCATAAAGTAGTAAATGTGGGAACTTGTCTCCCCTGATTGGAACTCTATTCTCTCGCTCGCGTTCAGCGCCACCTGCGGAGCTTCTCTGGTTTTAGGCGCGAAACTGCCTCTAATTACTTTCCCGATAGTGACAGCGGTGTACGGTTGGATATCAGAGAGATCCTCACCATGGGGATGATACAATGAAGGTGCATGTTTTTCTTTGATTTCAATGCGAGATCCACTCAAATGATATTATCATGATTTATCTTGTATTCTGGTAGACCCTAAACTAGCCCATTCGACATCCTCCATGATGATGATCTGATGATGATGATGATGATGATGTTGACGACGACGATAATAATCTATGTGGTTATTTTGGTGATGATGTCGACGGCGACGACACAAAGGAATCGGGTGTCTAAACAAAGCAGAAAAATGCGATGAAATATGAAACCTAAAGCAGTTGATCTAATGATACAAAGAGAAATGATAAAAGACACTCGCACGTTTACTTTAATTTGACCCATTTAAAGTTTTATAACACCGAACACCATTACATGTTAAAACAGACATTTCCACTCAATCATCCCGTCGCTCTCCGTCACACTCTACTTCAAATGCAAGTACTAACGACAGCAAATACATGCTCGACCTCTGCTTTCCTGTACACACACTGATACACATTCCCTTAGCACAACGAAACTTAATCGAAGAAGGAGGGGGGGGGGGGGGGGGGGGGGGGGGGGGGGGGTATTCCAGGTTGTCTTCCCGAGGCTTTGTATCCTATCATACTCTTGTATGGTTCAGTTAAATCCCAACGCAACATATTGTTGATTTGGCACCATCAGAGGCCGCGGTGGCCGAGTGGTTAAGGTGTCCCGACACTTTATCACTAGCCGTCCACCACTGGATCGCGAGTTCGAAACCCACGTGAGGCAGTTGTCTGGTACTGACTGTAGACCAGTGTTTTTTCTCTGAGTACTCTGGTTTTCCTCCACCTCAAAGCCTTGCACATCTTTTAATGGTCCTGGTTGTTTAATAGGACAAGCCAAAAATTTAAACCAAACAACACCCTCAAGATATGGGACGATTATATCCGTCAACCCAAAATGTACATTATGTATGTTTGTTGGTAACAATACAATTACGTCACGTCGACAATCCAATGATGTCACATCGGCATTTTTGCATTGCAATATTCTTATGTGTGTGAGTGTGTGTTTGTTTAAACAATTGGGCCCAGCGTAGATCATTCGGATCATCCTCGGGTTGGCTGTACTGTATTTTGACAAAAAACGAGGAATTCCGGATGTAGCGTAGATAGGATAGTAAGATGGGAGACCAGTGCCTAATGCTTTGCGTTTAGATATTTTGCTCAAAAAGCCTAAGTTCAACTTTAACCAAACTGGACATAAAGTCATTACATAGCGGACATCTCCACACATTCTTCATGATCGAGTGACGCTGGATAAGGGATACTGGTGTAAAAGATTTGGGTTTTGAACACTTACTTGTTGTATATAGTACCATATTTACATCCTGTAAATCAGAGTGCGTGTTGTTGTGATCATCGGTCCATATTGTTTATACGGGGTATTCCCGTTGGGGAATCCCTTCCGGTTGTATTGTCGACGTTTCTGATTGGCTAATGTTCGGGGTATGTGTTTATTTATAATCACCTTACCTGTACATTACTCTACGCTCAGGTATCGGTCTAACTATAGTCTTGGGACAAACTGCACGTGTATTTCGAGGCATACAATTAAATTTAGCTATATAGCTGGGAATTTTAGTATTATACGACAGTCTGGCAGAGGCTTACATGTAGCTGGCCGGCTCGTCTTTCTCCTTCACAGAGTCAGGTATGCAGTAGATTTCGGACTTAAACCTCTAAATTATCCCGGGTTGGGTGGTATTTTTCTCTCAATAATAGGCATGATATAGTCAGTAATTCCGTTGTTATTTCGGATGGTCTTTTCCCGTTGTAGTCATGTTATAGTCGTTGTATTTTTGGGTACATTTATCCCCAGGGAGGGACAGGGGTGGATATTTTTCATACGAGATATGGACCGGACGCACAGTTAGGTTACGTGAGCATTGTGTATATATTCAGTCATCATGTTTTATCACTTCTAATCTTCATATAATAAAATGTTGAACTTTATAAACTGTGTTGTCATTCCATTGATCTGTAGCCAGCTGTAAATTTCGAGACAGAACCACAGAGTTGACGAGCTTGAAAATCACTATACGAGGATACACTGGTCTCAGGAGTCGGAACTAATACAGTAGTGCCGTAACTCCTCAGAACTTTTACACTGGTAAGCAACACTTTTATTTATTTATTTTTATTTCACTTATTTTTAATTGAATGCAGTTGCGTTGCAATACATGTATTGACATATCAATACATGTAGTTTTAATTGAGAGGTCGGGCATCAAGTTGACATCTGTTCATGATACATAATAAATACATTTCACACAGCTTTCTTTTCACTGTAGTGTTTTTGTTTTAAAGTCGTAAATACATAAACAAATAGTAAATAAATAAATAAATGTATATAATTGTACTATAAACAGACTTTGTTGCTCAATCCTCTCCCATGTACCGTTGTGGTTCAGTAAATACAGAAAATCAAGTTTTGAGACAACGTAACATATTTCTCTGTAAAAACCATGTTTTCTGTTACGTAACCGGGCGTCAAAACGTGATGGCGTGCTTTGAAAGCCTGCACTATTAAAGATCCCCTGTGTGGTGAAACATGAGTAACGGATATATGTTTTCTTAGCTACTGTCGTTGCGGAAAACCATTTGTCACTTTTAAAAGTAGTCAAAAGTGTCAAATGCTGTTCCGCTACAACAGTAGCAAACTATTTTTAAGATTGTATTTCGCAATAAAAATGAACATAAGAAATATACTTTCATCCCTGAAAACCGCATGATGTATTGGAGTATCACTTCACAAATTTTGATATTTATTGTAAAATTTAACAGTTTAATATCATGTCTTGTTAAACTTATAATATGATTTATATTCTACAGTAAAGACCAAATGACATCGATGGCGTGGTTGATCTCAAGATCTCTGAGGACGATGGTGCACGAATGATCCACACGTTATATTATTTTTGTATTAAGATTTCATGGCATCATTAGTTTTCTTTTGAATTTTGATCCTATCGTCTCCTCTTCTTTCAAAAAACTTCATTTTCTACAATGTCTCTCTTTGCACTGCCTCGCGTTTGGCCCCTAGTTGAGCGTTCACTCCTGTGAGGAAGGCTTTGGGTTCTGTCCCCTGGTCAAGACATACCAAAGTCATTAAAAATGGTAGTTTCTGCTCCTATTTAGCGCTCAGTATTTTGGAACTGGGGCGTCTGGTTCGCCCGGTTGCAGTAAAATGTGACCGTATGGGATGTCCTGTTGGTTATCTTCGGCAGTAAGTATGCTTCAGTGAGGTAGTACTTTAAAGTCGGAAAACACAAACATACCGCAGTTTTTTGGTTTGGTTTGTTTTTGTATAACGTCCTATTAACAGCCAGGGTCATTTATGGACGTGCCAGGTTTTGGAGGTGGAGGAAAGCCGGAGTACCCGGAGAAAAACCACCGGCCTACGGTCAGTACCTGACAACTGCCCCACGTAGGTTTCGAACTCGCAACCCAGTGGTGGAGGGCTAGTGATAAAGTGTCGGTACACCTTAACCACTCGGCCACCGCGGCCCCCAAACATACCGCAGCCTCCCAAAACACATACACAACAGGCATGCATCTTTCACACAGGGAGGCCGTCCTTAAATGACATTAGCTGTTGAAAGAGCGCTAAGAAAAACTAAACCAATCCAAAATCCGAACTACGAGGGTTTATGATACAGACTGATCTATGGAAATATGTTAAAAGTTTCAAAAAAGCGCAATCGCAATTGCAAAAACACAAAGCTTGTAAATTGCCGTAACCTGCATGTCATGTTACACTGCATGCATGTACTTTTGAAATTCTAATTTGTTGAATTAGAGAGCTTTTGCAACTCTCAATCCAGATTTTGACATTTGTTGCCGTCTTCTTTGCGATTCTTCAGTCGCCTTCTAGACTGACGAGTCCTAGAAAGACGAAACCGTTGTAGGCCTACGATGTACTTTGTTTCATGCTCGGCTCTACTCGGTTTCCAGTGAAAGATGTTAATACAGTGTGTGTGTTCTGTATAACCCAGTGATTGAAATCGGTCCGTGTAGATCTATGGACTAGGTCATTAGGTTTTCTGACCGAAAATTGCAGTAATTGTTTGGCCAGGACCTATGAGACACGATCCATGACGTCACAAAAGAACATGACTATTTATTGGATTTGTTTCCAATGGCCCACGATTTGGTGTCATATCGAGGAAGATTGATCAGCTAACGGAAAAAACGGTATTGACTTCCCCATCCATTTTATTTTGGCATTTATCTGTAGGTGGTTTACCAAGGTCATTGTGTAGAGTTGAAGGTCATTAGGCAATGTATCTTATTTAAACCTCTCAATTGGGTGATTAAAAGCTATAGATTTAGAAATGAGTGACTGAATTGTCAGCAATCGATTTAAAGAGAAATAAGAGTTATATGGTGTTCCATTAGAACACAAGTTCCCAAACCATCTCTGAGTAAGTATAATATACGTATCGAGTGATCAACCGGAACTCCCCGGGTTTTTTTTTTTCAAAATGTAATGTATTTTGAGTTCCGGATGCCATAGATTCCATTTGATATCCCTTCCGCTAGCCAGTCAACCAAACGAATCAATCAATCGAACCAGTCAATCAGTCAATCAATCAATCTCAATCAAAATCAATCGATATCAATCAATCAGCAGGTTTGTTGCAGCATACCCACACGTGCTTTTGTTTATATTTTGCGGTATAATCAATCTTTATTACAAGGTCATTTCTTTTGTTTACAAGGTCATTTCCTCGATTACACGGCCATAAATCTTATCCACAAGGTCAGTAAAGCTGTACTGGGTTACTGTGTTAGACTCAAGGTCGATAGGTTTTAGTGACGAACATCAAGATCCCTTGGAATACTGACGGGAAAGGAACAACGTGTAGTAATGATGTCTGCACTGAATCAATAAACAGCGCGTGGCTCGCAGAGATAAGCGGGAGCGCGCGCAATGGTGTCGTCTGCCGAATAGATAAATGCTACACTGCTCCCTCTCATCCGTATTCTTCAACTTTGAAAATCGATCATTTTCCGAAAAGTCATTTCTTTTAAATAAACGTACAAATGTATATCTAGTTAATGATAATGATGTGTCCATTGTGGTCATTTTATTTCTAAGTGATACAATATTCACCATTATAAACTATTTTAAACAAACAAGACATGCTGTCGAGGACCTGGCCCCAGTTTTCATCATTGTTCATTTACTGAAAGGAATTAATTTACTTAAAATAAAGTTCAGACGCTATCCAAAATGCTGGTATACCTTCCTATGGGGAATTCAAAGTTTCGAATTCTCAAAGTAGAGAAATATGGTTGAATATGGGAACTGGTGTCATTTGCGTATATTTCATACGTTAAGTATTTTCTATGTTTTTAATCTACATGATATATTTGCAAACAAATATTTATATATCATACTATTTATAGGGAAAATGTAGAAACAGCATAGTTAGTACAGGTTGTTTACTTCACATTTTATCTGCGTTCGTGTCGAATAAACACAAGCAGGGGCCACAATAGCAAATATCTAATGGTACAGAGGGTTTCACATAGGTCGCGTAGTAGATTAACACTCACAATGATAGCGAATGTCAAAGGATAAGGACCGTCAGTTCTCGACATTTAATGAATCAAATTTACGACGAATAGGAAATTAATATCAAAACGACTTAGCTATATTGTATCAACATCCGATACTTGACATTACTTTTTAAATTGGATTCTGCTTTTTTTTTTAATTTGAGATGATTCCCAAAGTGAAAAGATTGATGATGATGTAGTTGTAATATACATTAACAATGAGCGTGCACGCTGAAACCTAAAACTATGGACGAAGCAATTTCCGAAAACAATGCTCACATTATTAAACTTTCGAAATTAATCAACAGAAATATTCTCTTAATTCTTCTTGAATAATTAAATTCTATGGTTGTTGACACACATTTTCAAACGTGTAAAGTTGAAATGCACCTGCATTTGCCTCCAGGGGTGTCCCGTACTAACTGCTCTCGGACGATTCCGTCAAGGCAGTGTTTAATTTCAAACTTAGACGTCTACAACGAGAGAAATTATGTTTTTTTGTAACTTTTTACTTAAAATTGTGTTCAATTTTGTTCGGACATGTCATTGAAGTTAACAATAGCTTTTTGTCTATTTGACCTTATCCGTCAAATCCTTCTGTTATCTGAGGTTATAACAGTAACAACTCACTGCATAGACACTTTAAGGCGATTCCAAAGAGACAAGACGTTGTCAGGGCCCTGATATCTGATACAACGCTTGGGGATCCCCCGGAGCTAGGAACGGAGAGACCGAATCTTTTTGGATGTCCCGGGAAAGACGTGAATAAATTTTGATAAGAAAAGCCCACATCGCACAGAAAATGATTGCTTGTCCATTGTTCCAGCTAAAAGCCGTCCAGTTTTTTGAGGATATCTCTAAGTCTAAATTATCTAAGTTCCATGATTTTATTAGAGTAGTTTTGTGTATATGTTTTACTGTGGATGACAGATCATTTTAAATCTGTTCAATGTCCCCTACGGAGAAAAGACAAAAGACGCGCCTTGTACGATCAAAAAAAACGGATCGCTCTTCGGGAATGATAGCGTAGTATTGATTTTGGTGTCGGATAGTTAAACATTTATAATTCAGAAAAATAAAATGCAATCAAAGAACAAATGTCTAAAAGAAAAATCGCTTTCACTAGATACTGTATCGTATGGAAAACTCATTAAAGTGATTTTTAAGTCCATCTGTCCCCCCCTTTTTTAACACGACAGCCATAAAATACTATCATCATGCAAATAACACATAGCTTTTTATAGGAAATAAATAAGTTTCCGTCGCGTATAAAAATTCTAACAACTATTCGGCGTAATTTGATTATGGGGTTTTGAATTTGGTCGATAGCGTTTGCGAAAACATCATTATTTAACTGTATGTTATTGAGTAACGCTGCCGGAAGTAAATGATTCGTGTCAGAAATTAGAATGTTCCGCAATAACTTCACTTCTAATTAAAATGATTTTATGACAAAATGATTATTGATTAATTCATAGTATTTGTATTTCACATAGATAAACGAAGCATGCACGCGCAAGAGCAATTTATCAAACCACGATGCAGCCCAATGTCGCCAGCAAAAAAATGATGTCAAATTCTGTTTGAAGACCTTTGTAACATGTTCTAGATTTCATAATGTGACTATTCTCATTAAGCAGGACATACCTCCTTTTAAGATATTGCTTGTCGCGACGGCCAAGTAACAATAAACTGCAGACGGATTTCAGAAATTGGTTTCGTTCTAAACAAACCTCACTGTGCATTTTTTTTCATTATATGATGAATTGATACCATTTTGTCAAACCACTGCGCCTGCATTTAAGAAGATTTTTTGATATATATCATATAGCATATATTCCAAGTGAATTTTAATGTAACAGTTTTCGCAGGGTTTAGATTTGTATCCAATTTGATAATAGATAACCAACAATGATACTATTTTTGAGTTGTATATTTAAGCAATGAACAGTGGTTTTAATGTTGTTATAGTCGATATGGCAGCAAGATGTATGGTGGGCGAATGTAGCATGGGAACCCTAATGGGTTACATCGTCTTACCATTTCAACAAAAACAAAAAACAAATCCCGCCTTTTTTTAATGCCACATGACCCACTGGGTGTTATAGCCTGAGGCACTGGGAGTCATAGGCGGATGGTGGCAACTGCGTCAATGGGGAAATGCGGAGCAAATGTAAATATACCGCTATATCACAGCACATAGCCGTCCAAAAGCAGTTCACAAATTATTATCCGTGGTTATCGGGCCTTTAGCAACCAGCAATTTAGTTTTGCCTTGGACTGACCAACTGACGAAACAAGCTGTTGAATAGATAAATGTTTCTGAATGTCTGATTCAGTTGTAGAACCTCTTGTTCCCCAAATCGGTGCCTCACCTATAGTAGGGGGCTGGGCTATGTTAATTTCGCTGTCATCATCATCGTCATCCGAGGTCAGGTTTGTGGTAACATATTTCACAATGTCGTCTTCCTTGACAACTTCACGTGGTGATAACTCTTTGTCCATATCCATAAATTGCATCACCGCGAGGCGCAGCTCTGGATCTAGTTTCTGTTCATCATGAACTCGCGAGAGTAATGTTTGCAGATCTGTGTGCGGGGTTTCCGGTATTGTTAACGTTGCGTCATAACGTGGTACGATACCGCTGTGTGTCCAACACCTTACTATTGTCTCTGGAGTAACAGAGTCCCATGAGATTTTAACAAAGCGTGTAGCGGTATCTAAGAATATACTTGTGGGCTCCTTTTTATGAGTAAAATCGACTAAATGTGACAACTGCTTCTGTTTTTAATGACATCTGCGGCCTTTTTCATGCCGTCAGAAATGAAATCAGTTCTTCAATACCAGCACTCTTCCCGGAAATCACTCCGGATGAAATCCCGTGGCGATTCTTCAATCGCCCTATATACAACAGAAATATAAGAGGGCATACAGCAGATCCCTGAGGGACTCCAGCATTTACAGATTTAAAATAGAGAATAATTATTATGCACTCGTTTAAAACACGTTGATTTTGATCAGATACATACTTTTAAACCACCAAAACAGTTTTCCTTTTATTCTATATAACTCTAGTTTATAAAACAACCAATCATGTCATACTCTATTCATTCGGTTGGTCTACACGACTTTTTCCGAGAGCCTTCCTCTATCCCGGATCTGTAACTTTTGTTCATATTTCGGGTTCAGTCGTACCGACCGTTTCAACCGCGTATACGGAAAGCAGCCGTAGAAAGACGCTGGATATGTTTTGCCTGGAGGCTATTTTCTAACATTATACAGAATCAATATATGACTTGTATTTATTTCATCACAGAAACGACAAACAGAAACTATACGACTAGTTTTCCCGTGGCTGTAAAGGTTCTATAGGCCTTCCCTCGATAAAGACCCATATTTCTACCAAGTAAACAACCACGAGTATCAGTCTGCTAACAAGACAAGCTCAGAGAATCGATAATCCGCGAAAATAATTGGCATTTTGATATTCTTCGGGACATGTCTGGGTTATTTGTATGGTAATTTAGAAAGACTTATTTTTTAAAGATACATCATAAAATAAGATGTCTAGTTGACCTTGTCTAGGAAATTGTCAAATACTGCGCAACACAGAATTACGTTGACAAATTCGTTTATCAACGACGAATAAAGAAAACTTGCTGTGCTTCATTATCCGGTACCTGGCGTATTAAAAAAAACATAATTGAACAACTTTAAATATCTCATGGTTTATGTTTTTTGATAGAATAGGAGATGCCATGGTTTTAGTTTGAGTTTGTACACTATTAAACGTTCTAGCAACAGCTATAGTTATTACAGAAAACACGCACATAAACACGAATAAAAAACACCCAGATGATTTTTGTGTTTCAACAGTTAGAATATCGTCAAACATTAGTTTTCATTTAATTTCAATGTTTGGCTTTCAGGCATTCATTTTTTTCCCGACTTCCCTTAAATTTCCATATTTGTCCTTAGCACCATTGAGAGTCCTAGAGGGACGGGACAGCGGCATGGTGCAAATTGATATCTATGATTTTACCTATGCTGTGACTGGCCTCATCTTTAACGATTATATTTTTATAACTTCATCTATTTTACAACAATTGCGAAACAAGTTATATTTATTTTTTATGAATCACTCTTACTGACCCAGATAGAAAAGCGCGAGGGGTCTTACTGTGGGCAGGAGAAAACCTACGTGGTCGGACAGCTTACCCTATACCTGTCCACGTCCGATTGGGAATCGAACCCGGCCGCCTAGGTGAAAGGCAAGTGTGTTACCACTGTGCAACCTAACCATCCTAATTTAGTTATCAGTGGGGATGATGAAATTGGAACCTGTCTTAACAAAACTGACATGCTGTTTAACACTAACTACCACTGATGGGTAGCTGACCAAGTAATGTCGAGATTACGTGCGGTCAGTTGGTCGGAAATGTCCACCAATTTACTTGTACTATCCAGCTTGTATTAAGATCGATTACTAAGAGTACTTGAACCCGAAATTCCATGAATTGTCACGCATTTCGGTCGTTACTAAAATTGTTTCTCTCATTTTTGATTAGTCAGCCGCATTTAAGAAAGTATAGCATCTCAAAATAAAATAATACAAAGGCTATGGACGTCAATAAATGTAGAAAGAAAAAGTAGTAGTCATGCAAAATAACGATAGTAGAGTAAACTGGCAATGTACTCTCCCGAGTGGATTTGTAAAATGAATCTTTAACCCCCGATATTCGACACCTGTGAATTCGAAATAATCCAAACTTTTCTAAGCCAAACAAAAATTACATACTGTAGGCTAAAGATGAACGATACATACATTCAGTATTCTCACATAACAAAACTTATGATAACGAAAACGTTGTACAATCCATCTTTGAAATGATCTGTTATAAAAATAAAAAAAACTTTATACTTGTGTACAATCTGCAGTCATTAAAACTATTGTTTTTTACACAATATTGTCATAATACCAATGTCAAATAATTAAACCACTCATGGATTCTTTTATAGTGTCATCACACTGAAATGCCACCCACGGAAATGATAGCGTAGTATCCCATTCGGTCACAATTTAATGCGAACGTGCAAATAAAGGTTAAAGTTGAGTGCCAACGGAGGCAAAAGAATAGAGAATATGAGATGCAAAATTTAGTCGCCTCTTACAAATCATGCAATATTTGTTAAACGATTAAGTTATTATTAAATTCCTTTTGTTGATATTTTGAGGTACAATAGTACATTGATCAAAAATTAATGTAATAATTTGTCAATATTGGTTTTTGCTGGGTCATGCTTCATGTTCGTATTTCACGCGTTATTCGTCACGATAACTAGGTTATGCAGACCTAATGCTATGAATACCCCGTACGCCATTTTCTTTAAATCTACATACTTGGATAATATATAACTTGACATCAGTTTTAAATGTATAACGTGTTATAGATTTGTAATAATCTAACGAATGCTGAAAGCTGAGTAACGATTGTTGAAAACCGACTACGTTTGATGAATGCCAGCTACAATTGTATGTTCGATGAAACCGACTTCGTTAGATGAAAACCAGCTACGTTTCATGTAAACTGACCAACATTTGATGAAAACCAACTACGTTTTATGAAAACCAGCTACGTTTTAGGTAACTTCCGACACTTTATTCTTTGTCAGTGATACTTATTTGGCAGCCATCTTTAAAACTCTTACCCTACTCACTTTTGGTCACGTTGCATAGAATTGTCTAAGGATATTTATATGTGTGTCACCTTGCCATCTTGCATAATTAGGGTTTAATGACCTCGCAGCTATTTTCGGCTGATACACTGTACAAATGCACCAGCAGTATAATATATATTGTCTAACACTTTACGATTTACAACCTGACTAGAAGACACCTTAGTTGCTGTAGCAGAAAAGTTCTAGAGCTGTCTTTTATGACATTATGGAAACGGCATTGTTCTCGAGGGAATTATACGAACTATTTCATGCCATCTCGACGGTTTCTGCCACAAAATCGTCGTTTCGATTTAAAATTTTGCAATATATGAATGACACTTCTTAAGAAGATATATCTGTTCTCTTCAAGACATCCATTCTGTTTCCATTTTCACTTTGTATAACGTTCTGTATTTAAAAATCAAGAAACTTTTTTATGACTTGATTGAACATTTCCCTCTTGTTTAGTATCATGAATAGAAACAAGCATTCGCTTTAGCTGCAGCCGCTGGAATATCAGGCGCTGCAGGATAATTAAAATGCGCAGTCACGTCGCAGCTGATAGTCGCTTTTCTCAACGAACATGGCGCAATTACGAAAATGATTTGGTGTCAACTTGACTACCATCTTCGCGAGCCAATGCCTCATAAATTGGTTGACGAAGTTATGAGGTGTTGGCTAGCGAAGATGCCTGACTACAATACAATGCCGATACGCTTGGTCTTCTCCTTTTGCTGAGAACGGAGGGAAACTTAAGTTCGCACACTTTCAGGTCGTCAGTTCATGTTTAGTTAAGTTGGTACTGTCACACTCCTATCAGCACATCATAAGTTCATTTAAAGACGCGGCCCGAATTGAGACGAAGTATGGCCGCTCAAAAGAATCATTTCATTTAGAAGTCGTGTAGGAACATCGCATGTCATATCTCGGTGTCCATACTACTGACATCGGGATGGACCAGTTATGCTATTCTTTTTAGAGCTAAGTGTCAAGCAGAGAGCAACAATTATAATTCATCCTGGTCAGGGGAAATAATCCATAGCCTTACTCACATGGGCGAAACGACCGGAAGTGAAATAGTATCATAGGAGTCATTGTTAGCGCATTACCGATGACAAGATTCTATTCTGACTCCTATGGCACTAACTCGTGGCAGTCAACTAACTTAAGATTTATTTGATGTCATTTGTTGAAAAAAAAGAAAGAATGGCATAAACCTAAACTACAAAAAAGTGTATCTTTCTTCGATTTAAATATTTATTAGATATTTTTAACATCTTCTGGACTAAAATTATTTTCCTTCGAAACTTGAGGACCAGACTGAGGGAAATAATTTGAATAACATATCGAGGTGGGATAAATTAAATATTGTTATGTATTCCAACGAAAAATCCAGGGAATAATTTTGACGTTAAAGTTGATATATCGATTGTTTGAGTCCATGAAGTGAATACTTTACATATATAGTTTGAGTTTTTACAGTTTTTCCTTTAAAAATATGGACTTATACCCGGTACAGTACACAGGGTTATCTATAGAACAGTCATAGAAATCCAACGCTAGACAGCTTACATGAAATCAACATATGATGAAAGCACCCATGAGGAAGACAATAGGTGCTATTCTTTTTTAATATCTCGAAAAAACACCGGAAATAATTCAGTCAGACAGACATCAAGAAAGCCATAGAAGACGGTACAAGTTTTGTGTGGTTAAATTATCACATTATATTGAAAAAAACTGTCTGCGTTTATATATCAGAGAGAATTGCTGGCATGCGTTTCTTTTGAAATGAAAGAGATGGTCGGCTTGGGCAGTGGTAAAACATTCGCCTTTCACTTAGACGACCGGGGTTCGATTCCCTTATCGGTCGTGAGAAGGTACGAGGTAACCTGCCTGGCTTTCTTCGAGTACTCCGGGTTTCTCCTACAATAAAACCCCTCAATTGCTGTAAAAGAAGTAAATATTACATTTTTCTTCCGAAATTTCGATTTGAGATTAATTTACATGGAGGACCAGGAAAACTATCGAAAACAAACAGACTAATTACTCTAAAGTATTACATGTCTCATACCGACCGCCGCTAGCTAATACATTGTAATGATTTATTTTGTAAAATGAAAGGTCTACAATTAGCTTGTAACAAACGTTAATGTAATAATGCACAAATTCTAATGCTAGTATTATACCGGATGACCTTGAAACTTAAACTCGTTCAAGATATCATGTTCCTTTAAAAGCGTTTAATTAAAATCCCGCAAGGAATGAAGCCGTTAGAATGCTGAAATCGATTTTCTGAAAATATTAACGGTGACATTGACTAAACAATCCAGAATCTCATGATTTTACGAGATATTATGGCCCTTTGTAATTGTTAAAAGTTTGATAAAATATCCCTTATGGAATAAAGCCGCTTAATCGCTGACAAAATCTTGTGTTACGTGCGGACAGAAGAATGCTAGAAAACTGTATTTCCCGCCCCTAGCCTCATACCTTGTACCTCATCCCCACCGGTAAAGAACCAATATGACAAGGTCGTGGTAAGGTAAACATCTTTTATGCCCCTTCACCGACGACACCTACATCTGGGTCAACTCCAAGTTTTTTCGTGTCCTTAAACTCATCAGTCACATCAACGGTAACCTCATCTCATATTGTACCTTTGGATCATGATATTGACTATAAAACATTATGAAGATTGTAACATAATCATTTTAATGGTGTTCAAGCAGATTTACGTTAACCTTTTCGAACGTTGAGGATAGACACGTGTATCTCGGAGAGGCCGCAAGAATTGGTACATCTTTTTGGGGCACGAGGTCCCCTTTTGTGTCCCCTTACGGGGAAATGTCACTAGTTCATAGAAATCAAAGCCATCTGACCTTTTCATTGGTAAGATAAGCAATTCATTATAATGCTAATAGGAAGATATGAAAATGCGTTCCCATCGGTGAAACGTATTTCCCGAGGGCACAAGGAATCTTTTCTCTCTCACTTGCTTCATCATTAAGAAGGCTTTGAAGTCTCGTCAATATCGTCCCATATAAAACTAGACGGTACGTCAAACATGGTATTAACAGTCCCTATTAGGACACAGGAAATTGCTTACAATCAGCACGTACGAGGAAAGGACAATTTCCGAACGAAAATATATAAAGGTAATCGGATTAAGCTAATCCCTAAATCCAGCTTCTAATTGTTTAACCTTTAAAGACCAATATGGTAGAAAAATCAGTACATTTTTCAACACAAAGAAAATAAATCAAACGAACCCATGTCAATCATTCATTCATATCTTTATTGATTTTCCATATATCTGTATATTAAGTGATATAAGCATGTTTTATCTTGAGATAATATAATTCCTTTTTTTATGTTGATTTATATAGCGGCACATTAGAAACTGATCTTTACTATAAAAACGTCATGATGAGTAAATTTGTCTTGAAAGGCTACTTAAAAGGTTACGCTTAATGTTTTTTGGTCACCTGCATGCCGAAATAAACAAACAGGCTTGGTTGGGTTATGATATATCATATATCATATATATATATCATGTTACTATACAGAAAAAAACTATCGGGAAATTGAAATCATAACACTTTTCATATAGCTTAGTTGTTGCTGGTTGCGTTGAAAGTACAGATCGAGGTAGACGGCTATTGCAGTGATTGTAGTGTTCTTGATTTCTGTAGGAATATATTGCTACCAATCTCAACGAAGATGTTGTCGACCAGAAATTCAATCATTCTCACGATCTCATCTTTGGTGTTCTTCGGGGCCATAGCCGTAGGTTTAACGAAATACGTTTCTGTACAGTATACAACGTCACATTTAAAAACGTCTTGTAAAGAGTGCAAAAATGTTGTGAGACGTTTATAAGGAGCAGATGCTCTAGATTGATCTTGGAGTTCTTCAAAATCCATATCTTATATTACTTTCCTTATAGTGTGGAAAGCACAATTAAAGGCTAAAGTGAGAATGTGTCAAAGGATAAATTAGGGATAACGCTGCTTCGAAAGAAGAGAAAATATATTATAGTCGCCTCTTAAGAATCAAGCAATGATAACAGCAGGTATAATTCTTACGTCCCACTCCCAAATCACTTCAAATCGGGATTGCAATATAAGGTCAACATATATAAAAAAAAAATGAAATTCAAAATCGGAGACGGCTGCCTTTAGCTGACCAAAGGACTAAATACAATCATAGACTAACTGATGAATTCGTTTCCAAAATAAGTAATTCGTGATTCCAAATAGGGATTTCACATGTCGGTGAGGTTAAATACAGCCAGAATACTGCGATAGTGTTTCTACGAATAATTCCTAAACTAAACCTGTTTTACACTTACAGACGCGTCCATATATCAGTCTGTAAAAAAACATGGATTACCCTATAATCTCGCGTAGAGAATTTAATAGATTGAAATATATTTCCCTGTTTTGTCTGACGTCGGTATGGAGGAATACGTAGGCAGTGAGTGACCTTACTGAACCTATATGTATTTTGTTTCTAACACCAGACCATTTTCTTCCATTATACCAGAACCACTCACAAGATATGAAATCAGAATATATACATTTAGAGAGGGTAGGCATTACATTCATTCAAGGGGCCGCGGTGGCCGAGTGGTTAAGGTGTCCCGACACTTTATCACTAGCCCTCCATCTCTGGGTTGCGAGTTCAAAACATACATGTTTGTTTCCAGGTACTGACCGTAGGCCGGTGGTTTTTCTCCGGGTACTCCGGCTTTCCTCTATCTCCAAAACCTGGCACGTTCTTAAATGACCCTGGCTGTTAGTAGGACGTTAAACAAAACAAACCAAACCATTCATTGCCTGTTATACTATGTATCCAACGCATCTAACATAAATCTATCACGTGTGATCTGAAGAGGATTGGGCCAACTTTACGACGAATCCTAGAAGGAAGAAACATCTGTATGGCGCAGTTTAATTCAGTTACTGTATTTAACTCTCTACTGTTTGGAAAGGTGTTAATACCTTGTGTGTCTTCACAAAGGACGCCACGTGCCGAAGGTTGCTAAGGAGACATGAACAAAAGAATGCAAAGAGCAGATAGGAAACAAAGGAAAACAAAACTTAGCAGTTTGAAATTGTCAAAAAGTACAATATGAATTACCGGAAGTTTTTTTTTCGAAAGCAAAACGAAATCTTTCAGAATTGCCAGATTTGCGAAAAGAATGGCCGATATTTTGATGTGTTTTGGCGTTACCGATTCTTTTGCTGTCTTTTTTATCCGACACATGTGTCTGTAATGTTACAGAAACCATTATCGTTACTGAATACTACTTATTTTTCATACGTATTGAATCTCTACTATTCAATTAGTTGAAATATATATTATAATTATCTTTTTATCACGTTCTTTCGTGTAGGTCTAGAGACAAGACTACACTCGTTATTGCCGACGAATCATATTAGAAGCACATCTTGTGTTTCTCTTCGAGACTTTCCTCTGCATGTTTACCATTGGACAGGACTTGTTTCTTACGGGTTATAAATCTGCACAACAACGAGGGACAAGAGTGGAAACAAAGAAAAGAAAAGATAGGTATCCAAAGCATTGTCATGGGCAAAACATCAATTCGTCTCACCAATGACCTGTATGTGGAAGGCATAAAAGAAAAACAAACGTTTTTGCATTGAAACAGTAGGACACGATATCGTTCTTGTCCAGCAGATCATTTGTGGTCTCTTCAACGTTCCCTAAGCATAATATATCGGCGTGGCCGCCCGATCGTATAGGGGACCAAAAAGCTAGTAGTCTATGTTATGCAAAGAGGTACAGCAGACAAAATATTTCCTCGCTGCTGAACGGATCAGCAAGAATAATACCTACTTCCTCATTTAGCAATACTTTGGTGTTAATCCTAATGTTGAGCGTTTTCTCAGCAATATCATTGGTGCTGTCTTTTTGTTGAGACAAGCAATTTTGAAAATGGTACATATGTGTACTTTTCTTACTGTCAAACTTTAAAAAGGTGGTGTACAGGTGGCATGCTGGGGAGAACCTTAACCTTACCAGCTATTAATATTTCTGTGAGATGTTACTTAAAAGTCCCCGTATGTTCCATTATCACTTGGAACACCGTCGTCAGATGAATTTATTTTAAAGCTCAAACAGCCGAAACCTTATTTTAACATGCGACTGCTCTATCGTATATATTTGAAAAGAACTGTATTGAATTTCATAATCAATGATTGCACTTTTTGTTTCTGGGTGATGGCATTCTATATGTCTAACCACGGATTTTCACGACAGATAGTTATAAATTACGTCAAGTCACAAAGGGACACCACTCAGGATTTACCTTGAAGTTTGAGTTAAATGTGGTGATATGAATGTTTCGTTATGGGAAAATCTGAATCAATGCAGTGAACATTTCTTTGTATTTCACAACAGCACGGTAAGTTTGGTCGGGGAGTAAAACGGACTTGTAACTATTGATCGATACCCTAAAACCGGTTCGTTTATAAACTGACTTGATAACTGTGTCACTCGGTGACAGAAATTTCATTGCATTAACACCCTTTATTTGTGTAATCTGACATCTGCTGTCCGTGTATAGAGTCATTTAGTTGCAGTCTTTCCGTGTTTCCGCACATCGTCGACAGCTGACGGTTCCGAATTTAGATTGGTATGTAGATTTCCTGATTTCATTTGCAGGCGTAGGCTGAGGAATTTCTGGATATTGTACAAAAAATAGCCCTGGGAAGTCTACATCCCTGCTAGATATTCATAACATCATTGTGGTTTTGACAGCTAATTTCTTTGAGAGTTATATCATGCCTGTTTTGTATCTTTTTCTATAGGACTTGTCAGATCTTCATCGCTATCCGACATTAACCATTGTCGTTTATATCAGCGTTCACTCTGTATCCGGATTGGTTTGTCACGTCAACATCCCGAGGGTTATCTACACTGCTACACATCCGGTTCAGTGACGTCGACACAATTAGCAAATCGAGGTCTTTTGGGAGTTTAAAACGTCGGCGTAAGCACTTTGTGTGTAGTTCTACATCAGACATAATTGTCATTTCAAAGATTTGAAATCTAGTAACAGACAGACAAATTGAATTCATCTCCCGGTATCGTTTACATATAGACATACTATCCAAATTTGATGTATGTGTTAACATACTCTCTGTTCATACCGATATCCTTTTTTTTATAAATGAATATGCAGTGATGTTGTTCTAGAGTATGCAGACACCTGAGAACCGATTTTATTGTTCTCGGCGTCATGTTAATATAGAAGCTGCAGAGGGTCTAGTCGATAGCTCACCATCTACTTACAGGACGAGCAACTAGAGGGTTGCAATTTACCGATTCCTGCAACGATTAATATTTCAATTATTGATTTAAATTGCATATATGTAAATTGATTAAAATTTCGTGTCAGAAAAATGATTTAAATGTCATGTATGAAATTGATTTAATTTTTTATGCATAAATATTGGTTTAATTGTCATATATGGTAAACGATTTAATTTCATTTATAAGAATTGATTCAAATTTCTTTTATGAAAACTCAAAGATTTCAAATTTGAATAGAAATAGAAATGAGGGGACAGCTTACAAACAGGTGCACGATAAGCGTGGCGATTTCATTTCCCCTGGTGGTAATTCTCCATTTCTAGATTTATAACATCTCTGCTTCCCCATGAATATTGACATAACCTTGTTGATTTTTCTGCAATATTAAAATTCCTTTTGATAGATGTCGAAAATGAACTAAATACTAAGTGTTTCGAAAGACGATGACGATGACGACGACGATGACGACGACGACGACGATGACGATGATGATGACCACTGGTAGGGAGCGTCGGACCAGGAATTACGTAGACACCTTTTTTTATTTCTATTCCATCCCGATCATGAGAATTGTAATACCTGTATATGTAACGACTTTTATTCTTTTCAGAAATGATGATGGGAAAAAACCATCTGATGTCACCCACTGTGTATGAGGCGACTAATGTGAGAACGTCTGATAGAGGATTTGTTAAAGCGACCTGACTACATACACCGCTATTGACCTTGACATTGACTTTCCATTTAAGCGAGAAATGTTAAAGGTTCTGCCCTATCAATGAAAACAAAACAATTAAGATTGTCAGTTACTGTTCTTTGCTTGGCGTTCATTGTTTGGACTAGCTAGCTCGTTGTGAGTATAATGTGACGGAGTGTTATATAGCAAGCCATCATGCTCAGTTAAAGAACTTCGGTGTGATGGCAATATGAAACTCCTTTGAGTGACTCGTTCATCCATGGGCATTGTTTCCATACCTAAACAATAAACATGTGTCCCCTTGAAACAGGCACAGGTCGCCTGAAACAGATGACGTAAATATCAATGTCCTAATGCCCATGCTGTTCTTGAGTACTTTTAGAGTCCTGTTTATCGCTGATGCTCATTTGCCAGTTTGCTCGTCACTGTCTAAACCGTCGTCATTCTCACCAACCTGCTAAGAGTATGTATCAGTAATCGTATATATATATATTACTACGAAAAGTACATGGACGTGGACAGCTAGGGGAAAGTCTACCTCTCAGGAAGGGCGTTAGAATATCACCTGCTTTCCCGATTGCAGGATTGGTAAGATGCGAATATTCCTTTTCTGCTTACTTGCTAATAAATTTCTTTGTTTCTCTTCCTTATGTCTCCCCCGACACTTCCCCATTTTTTGGACTTTAACTGAGCGCCCACATCACTTCCCCTCCCCCTGGGAATAAGGTTATGAGTTCTGTCGGCTTGCAAAGATAAACCAAAGTCTATAAACGGGGTTCGGTGCGCTGTGCTTGGCATTTACGAGGTTAATCCGAAGGTATATTATGATGTTTGATCAGCCTTTTAAAAATATGACATGCCCGATTCACATCAGGTTTCCTACGAGAGTCTTAGAAAGAGGAAAAAGCTCGTACATGTACAAGCTCTTATATACATAGACGAGATCTTACGTGGCATAGGACAATCAAAACGATACTTTAAATCACATTAATTTTTTTACCGGCATAGCCGTATAATATCCTTTGGCCCCGGATATGACGCGACAGGTGGCGTTACTGGTCAAGATGAAGTATGTGATTGGTCAATGTAGCGGTAAATGCAAAATGCAATTATGCAGTTAAAACGAACCAAATATAAGATTTGATGCAAGCTGAATAAGCGGATGTATCTTTTTCAAATGACACATTGATTAAATGGTATTCTTGATTCAAATGCAGTCTTATTATCACAAAATGATTCAAACTGATATAATTTTGTTATCCGTGCTGAAACGCATAAGTTCGTTGATTTATTTCACCAGCAGTTTTACATTATAACCACCAACATTAAAACCATGCCGTTTATCTTATTTTAAAGATATTTCTTGTTTTGACAAATATGTCTGCGACATATTTGGAAACTAACTGTTGGATTATAAAACGAGTGGATTATTAAACTTGTGTATGTAGTAACATGAATGTTTGTATTGTCACGTATATAGAAAACTGATCGATATTTCGATACATATTTGTTTGCACTTATACGGCGAAATGAATTCAATTTCTCCCCTTTTACTTTAGTTAGTAGTAATCCTGATTCTCACATCAGATTTTTAAACGCTCGATTAAGTATCAGAAGCCTTCGGATAAATACGAAGGGCAGAACTAGCGATCATGAGATCTTCCTATCATGGGCCCTACCTTATTTGTCTACAAATGATGACACAAAAGCCAGGCAGTCTCAACTTACATCAGTATGTCCAGAGCAGCTGGTTGATCTCTATAGATTGTCACATGAGATGTGGCTGGTGTTATCCGGTCCGTCTCCTGGGCATACAGTATTGACGTCACTTTACACCGCCTTTACTGCTGAAGACAAATGTCTTGTTAATTATATAAATAAAGTAATTAAAAACATTCATTACCTATCCTTTGTTGTAATTACATTAACGTTAATTGAAATTAATATCTTTACATTTTAACAATACCGCTGGGAATTACCTAAGAGAGATATATGTTTCTTAATTACATAAATTTAATTTCAAGCTCGTTGATGTTACTTAACACAAACTACGGCTGTAAATATGTTCGGTCTTGCAATAACGCTGTCGTGAATAATTAGAATGACAAAAACCCAACCAGGTGTCTAGGGAGACAAACCAACGGGAAATTAAGTTAGAGGATAAAACAGAGCGAAATTGGTTAATTCTGCGTTGATTGTTCTCTAGTTAACGACTTCTTTAATATAGCTGGCATAATACAGAAGAGTGAAAACACGAAATGTCAGTAAAATGTCTAATTGTGTATTGATATACAGAAGTCAGGACTGATTTCTATCAGAATACATCATTGTATTTGAATTGCTTGTTAAGAGATTTGTTTGATTTGTCTTAGGTGTTAAATGTCCTAGCAACAGTCAGGGTCACATTATAATGGGTGTCAAGGAGACACCAACAGCCATGGTCATATGAGGATGGGTGTCAAGGAGACATCAACAGCCATGGTCATATGAGGACGGGTGTCAAGGAGACACCAACAGCCATGGTCATATGAGGACGGGTGCCAAGGAGACAACAACAGCCATGGTCATATGAGGACGGGTGTCAAGGAGACACCAACAGCCATGGTCATATAAGGACGGGTGTCAAGAAAACACCAACAGCCAGGGTCATATGAGGACGGGTGTCAAGGAGACAACAACAACCAGGGTCATATGAGGAAAATCCCCGATTCTTCAAGGGCCCCACTTTTAGTGACCTTCAACGATCAAAATCCAGTTGAGTATATCTGGCCTTATTTTTGGTCTCTCCAGTGTCCCCTAAACAGAAAGATCAACCCCGACCCTGCACGGGGGGGGGGGGGGGGGGGGGGGGTGAGGGCCCAGTTAGTCGCCTCAAACCACATGACGTTTGATACAGTACATCTATGATTTCCCTGCACCTGCACGGGTTTGGAAGGGGGATAAAAAAAAAACAGCACAAATATCAACATTCAACAGTCCTATGCAAATGATCATTATCATAATACTTATATAAAATAACGCCTTGACAATCCCTTCTAAATTAATTGAAGAGCTTTCCCATTACCTTGTGAAACGTTTCCAGCCGAATACAGCCGAATACATGTATATAAGAAAATGTTCATGTTACACCTGTGTATTAGTACGACGTTTTTAGAGGTGAGCCATCTTATTAAAGTTATTAGATGTACGTTTAATTATCTACACATGATTAATTCCGAAAATAAGTCAGCATTTCGAGAAGCTACCAATATTAACTTAATATGGTGCCACTGGTTAACATTGTGATTAAGAAAATGAAGTTAAATTGGTTTTCTGAATTACTAACGTGACGTCATATAGGGTGTGACATGATATATGTTTAATGTTTCAAAGGAGACAAAGAGCAGTCTTGGGTATTTTTATCCGCTTATAAAACCATATAAACAGGGCTACCGCAAAGAGGCATCTCCGTTTTGCTTTAAATCAATGATATTCGTGAAGAACTTCTATTGAAAGACGGAAATAGGCAAGAATCATTTTAATTGCATTTTAAGAAAGATTTCTGTATGGACTGAGTTTTTGTTTCCAATCCAGACACAACATTAATCGTTTTCAAAACGCGCTGACATCATCATGTCTTTAATATTTCGAGTCTTAAAGAATAACCTTACCCATCAATAAATTTTGGATGTGTTCTACAATGATTTACTTATTGCGCTACCGAAATAAATTATGGAACATCAAACAAAAAAATATTAAAAAGTACCTCTCTGAGACTGCATACAAAAGAGTTATAGCACAAATCTTAGACTTTGTAAGTAAAGTGTAAAGTGTTTTATTGTATTGCGCTAGCACAATATGACACGTTTGTTTGCAAAGCTCTGGCATCTATATCGACCATAGGCACCAAAAAGAAAAGACAGTTTAATGCATATATTTACATTCTCGACATATTTTTTTGTTATTTTTGAAAATTAAAATTAAAAATGCTAATATTCAGCGACCTCGTCTATGGGGTTCAACAAATGGAACAGCCTATTTTTTCAAAATTCATTTGTCACAAGCAGATTGGCAAACAAAAAAGTGCATTGAAATAATACGAACAAAAACCCACAGTCTGTTCAATTCTTTTTATTATTTGTGTAGCAATATTGTATAAAATTTCTTTTTGATACTTTTTAATCAACATAAAAAACGACATAGTCCTAGGCTTTTTTCCCTATAGAGCCATGATTGTTTACGTTAGTTACAAGTAGTCGCGGTAGGTGAATATATTCATGCGCGGCATGGATTGATGTCACGTTTTGGGTGTCAATTATGCTCACATAGACTGCATATCTTTTTACTTACATGTAGTTTATATCGTGGCTTTGCCAGCAAAATGTAAATATTGTGTTGTATTGTTTTGCATTGTATTGTATTATGGTGAATTATATTGTATTGTATCATTGTATTGTATTGTATTGTGTTGCATTATAGTGCATTGTATTGTGTTACATTGTATCATACTGTGTTGTATTGTACTGTATTGTATTGTGTTGAATTATGTTGCAGTAAAATATTGCATTGTATTGTGTTGTGTTGACTTATATTGCAGTGTAATATTGTGTTGTATTGTATTGTATTGTATTGTGTTGTGTTGTATTGTATTGTGTTGTATTGTATTGTGTTGTATTGTGTTGTGTTGTATTGCATTGTATTGTATTGTATTGTATTGTGTTGTATTGTATTGTGTTGTATTGTATTGTATTGTGTTGTATTTTATTGTGTTGTATTGTATTGTGTTGCATTATATTGTATTGTATTGTATTGTATTCAGGCAGAGAATGCAATGTCCTAAGGCTAATCCAACTTGAAGCTGCACTATTATTACCGACCAAAGACAGGGAACTAGTCATACTATCAAATATATTGGGGAATACACCTACATCCATTACTGTTCTTTGATATCTATGATCACTTCATACAACCTTGAATAAATATGAAAAAACTACAATTCTCTACATAGCAGATTATGTAAAGTTTTTCCTCCTATCTGTTATGTTAAAGTGAAGTTATCCTTCCTTCCTGTTTCCTACCAGGACAACTGTAACAGCCCCCAAAGACATGTTTACGTACAGATAATGACGATGTCGAACCTCATGGTACTGATATTCTAATATACATTAGTGATAGGAATTAACTATCATCTGATGTCAGCCAGGGAATTCCGGGAGTGATTTAACTAAAAACGATTTAGTCAGCATGGAATGATAGCCTTGTCTGCGTCTGTTTTTCCTATTGCAGATTGAACGGTTATTTCTCCAAGTGCCCTCTCTTTAAGTACTTAATACGACTCCTTCGTAATTCCATCTATGATTTAAATGATAAGATTCCAACAATTTTGAAAAATTCTAATACACAGTGGTAATGTTTTCATGAATATGACAATGGTAAGGACAATTCAGGGAAATTCCACAAATATCAGATGGTTTAGTGCAGACATTGATAAAGAACCCCTCAAAGTTATCCTCGCAAACGTCCAGCAGAGAGTAAATATATGAAAAGTGATTTGACCACCGTCCACCAGTACCTAGTCTGACCAGTCTGGTCTGTTATCATATGCTAATTATTTTGTACATGTAACTATGGAGATATGGGTTAGTTGAGGAATTGTACACCTGTTAAAATAATTGATTAATTTGTTCGTTATTTTTCAATATATGGGATATATAATGAATTTGTATCAAAAATAATAATGTTATGATTATAAAGATTTATGTACTGTAAACATGGTGGTGGTGGTGGTGGTGGTGGTTGGTGGGTGGGTGGGCATTTAATTTCGCGATTTCGATATGTACAGTGTAAGCTATACACGTGGGTTAATTTTCGCGATTGATCCACCTTTGTTTGTAGTTGGAGATTACGCAAATACAAAAGGATTCCGCGTAATGACAGCGCTGTTATAGGCTACACATGCTTGCAAATTCTTTTTGTGCTGAGATCTGCACAATAAGATATTCTTAAATGAAAAAAATGCCCTTGGATTAACCACCGGACCATAAAACAGATGATATGTCCTTAACGTCTGAAACCTTAATACGAAATGACAAAACTACATCACACAAGGGAGAATTAACAACCTACAACTATGACATTAAGCCTCAAAAGTGTTTTGAACAAATATCGGACGAAATATGGAATCGATGGACAATAGGGGGTTAATGTGCTTCGAACACCTACAAGTTTACTCGCCGAAAGAAAATGCGGTCGTAAATATTAGAAAACATCAAGTAAGTCTGTGGCATTTCGACGATTTCTTCGTGCTGTACAGTAAATATAAAACAAGAAGAAATCGGTGAGACGTTCAGCCACGTGGTTGCTTAAGCAAAGCAAGTGAACAGACAATGGCAATTGACCGTTTTTCAGATTGTTTTTCTGCGGCTATTACGTGCTGAGCCAATATAGGCAATAGAAACATGTTCTATGACGTTCATTGGGTCATCATTAGGAAAGAGGTATGACACTTTTTGGTATCTTTCGACCTAAAAGTGACCGTTTTCAAAATAAAAAAGATAACTTACGAAGAAACTGAGTTTCCGAAAACAAATCTTAAGTCTATAACATAAAAATATTCTTATTTGCGAAAAATATGTTTGTTAATTGCAATACGTATGCCGTTATATGTCCGTAAAATGGCAACTGTCAAATTGGGGTTTTCTCTGCATTCAAATCATTTTTGACATATATGCTTTTCATATCTTATGTTTCAAAAGACAACTACATAGTAACAGCATCCATGGAAAGGCAGTGTGAAATTCCATTTTAATGTTGTTATTCTACTTTATTTAATACGATATTGATTGGCTAGATATTCGCAATGTTTTATTAATCCGTTCACATCGCACAACGCACCAATGGAAAATGGCGATGTATTTCGGTACTGTTGGAATCACAACATGTCACGTGATATTTTACCCAGACTATCACTGTTCATGGCCTAGGTCATGATAAACGGAAATAACCAATATTTTTGTAAAAAAGGGATAATTTCAGTTACAAACATAAACATGAAAGTAAAGGTTCTAACAGAGAAAACAGTGCATGTCTAATTGCAAAATAGCCAAAATTTGTTCCCGGCCGAAGAAGAAGAAACACACGTCTTGTAAAAAATAGAAGAGCTATCCATGCATAACCAACTGTATTAGGGTCCCGAAACAATGGAGTTGAAACAATGGATATTGTTTTTAAATTGTTTAACGTAATTCGGAAAATGTGTGTTTACGACATTGTTATCGTTCCATTAGGTTTACGTTTCGTTTTTTGTTCGTCCCTATGGTAATTTCATTCCTGTTTTCCGTGCATACTCATCGTTCGTTCCAAGCGATTTGGCTAAAAGGTTCGGCATAACATGCGGTAATCTTGACATCGTTTTCCGAAGGCATGTATTCCCTTTAAGTAGGAAATGCATCGGTGTGTGTTTTGGTAACTTATCTTATTAATGCAAGGATAAAAACATCTAACACGTATGCGGTATTTCCTAATACATATTGGACGAAATGATCGCCATCGTAAATATCATTCCAAATTGTTGATTTATGATTTCATGTGAATAAATCGTGACCTTTTTTCTCTATTTTCTATGCAACAAATAACTTTACCGTAGGTTTATCAAACAATATTATATAAATTGAAAAGGGTACGAAAGAAATCCGTTTTTTATTTATACGGTTGGATTTGTCTATATAGTTGTCTCCTCGTTATGGTATTGGATTTATTTTCCGAAGTCCAAAGTCCGATTTCATCAAAATAGAAGAGTGAATCATTGCGTTTTTGGCTTGAACGGTTTCATGTAATTACGGATACACAAATTCATTCCGTTTAATCAAAAATGGTTTATTTTAGATTTCATCAGTACCAGCAGGTATTTAATTGTATTTAATGCGCGAGGACATGCGCATAGAGGTAGGACTTAATGATACGCATGACTGGAAATGCACGGCTGAACCAACTCATTTGCTTTACTTTGCTCGAAACATCACACCTGAGCATCATCTACGCACGCGAGCTTGATGAAAACATTGAAGTAATTTGTGTTTATTCATTGGCGAATTTTTGCCAAATTAGACAGGAAAAGAACACGTAATAAACGATGATAAAATTCGCTTTGTTGTACGTATCTGTTTTCACTAGAGCTCAGTTCGTGAACGTCTTTGACCTTCCCAGCGCATGCGCAATTTTACCTTAAATCAATCAGATAAACATGTCTCATATATATTCTATGCCGAGGAGAATTCGTGCCAGACTTAATAACACAGATTAAGTTGTCTTTTGTAAATATGATGTCCAGCCAGAGTCAATATTTCGGACAGCTAAACTAAGTTTGGACGATAGCGTTTGACAGGTTTGACACGACATCGGTCATCATGCGGACTTATATCGGACCGGAAATGAGTGATGAGGCAAGGGGATTGACCTGTTACCATAGAGATATTTTAACAGTGATGTATTGACGAGTTTTGCAGAATGACGTACATATGAAGATATTTATAGACGAAATGTGCTTGGCAATGCGTGCCAAGAGAACGCCGGTGTCTTTCCGTAATCGGACTATATCTCGAGGGAGGAATATTACAGAAATGGATTGATTATATGTCGTTGACAGCGCGTGATGTATGTACAGAAATATAGGTCATTTGGTATTTGTGTGTGAAGTTATATCGTCTTAGACTATTAGTTGACAAACAATTAAGTTTTAAGTGACAGCTAATGATCACTTCCTCCATACAGTTTGACGTTACTTAGCACACGCATACTGGTAATGCCCCAATACCCAGTGTGAACCATTTGTATTAATAATCAAGGTTAGCTGTTGAATATCGACTTTTAACATTTTTTATTGAACATTTTAGATAATGCAGGTACAGCTTATGGAATTTGCAGAATGGTTTAGATATGAGAAAAGAAAATATTCTGAAACCACAAGTTAAATGACAATGTAGTCCAATATGGTAGTAATTTCACGTCGCAAGATATTTTATAGAACTGTTCATGTCGATTTGCTGACAAAAGTTAATATTCGTTAGGTATTTTGAGTGAAAAAGAAAATGACACCACTTTAGCGGCAATGCTACTAAACATCAGCAGATTGGCCCTCTTGAGCATGCGCAAACATCGTATTTCCTGTACATATGACCACACTTCAAACGTGCGATTTATCAATGAAACCTGTGAATTATAACAATTTTTGGGTTTATTATTTTGATACACATTATTAATTTTTGCAAAATGTCCTTTTTAAATCAAGGTCCCGTATAAGAACTATTTGTGAATTCAATCTAATTGTGTCATCACAATGTCTCTCCATCACGTAGAGTTATTGACAGATTTGCTGTTGTCTATATTTATCTCGCATTTGCCTTATTCAGATATCAACATTGACATGTTTTGACTAATTTAAAGACAAAATATAATGAAATGAAAACTGTAAGGAAGACTAGAACTATGAGTTTTTATCGTAGCCGCAGGTTCCAGTATTCAGTCCAGAATATCAATATTTGTCGAGATGATCTAGTGGTTTCAAAATTGGTAATAGCTGGTATATCAAAAGGACAATGGAAGGCACATACCAGGGAGTGATATTGCACGGCTCTACCAACTGAACCAAAACAGTATGCTCCGTCAACTGACGTTATTTTTACAGTATATGCATGATGTACACGTCTTTCCGACTCACTCCGTCAACAGACTGACAATCATTTCAGTGCAAGCCACATAGACCCACTTGTTTCATGATTTGAATAGGCGCAAATTTTGTCACAGCAACTTTCTTTGAAAAGTTCACGAATGTTTTATTTACTATATACCATGGAATTTTCGTTGTGTTTCTAATCTTCGTAGTTTTCATGGTTGATAAGTCCGCAGGAATGTGCATTTTATGTAAGGATTTTGTTACCCAACCAATGTTTAACGTTGACTAGTACGGTATGTACACTTCATCAGACAAATGACAGGACAGCATGTGTACACAAACATGTACGAGTTGTCTTCGAAATTTGAAGATCGATGTCGATTTCGGCTATGCTGTTGTGTTACAATATTACGCTGCAGTATTGTAATTTGACCGAAATGACTCGATTCTACAACTTTTTGTCTAATACCTGGGCATATATGTCATATTTTCCAACCTAAAAAAATCTTTAAAAATGCACGAAACTACATATCTATCTGTTTCATACTGGGATACAAATGAAACCACGAAATTGAAAACTCACGAATATTTCATGTCATACAGTATGCATATACAGTATAGTTCACTGTTGTTGTTATTTATGTGTCATTCATACTACAATAAATTCATTTCGTTGAAGTGCACTAAATCATGCTTAATAATATTTTTGCATAATTCTTTATTCCATTACTGATGAGATACCGTTGTTTCGTGATTTGAAAAAAAAAAAAAAAAATCTTAGAGTTTCCTGAAATGACATATGAGAACATGGAAACGTAAACTCGTTAGATTGTCGTGTGTGCTGTAACCACGTGGCATTACTTGGGATGCTTCTGTCGTTTCCTAGATTCCCGCAAGACAAGGTTTACGAGTTTTTCATGTTGTGTTATTAACAATTCATGATTAAAGACATGTTAATTTCAATAACGTTTTCTTTGTGTCAAAACGATGAAATAATGAAGTAAATAATGGATCACGTTTCTAACCTTAGGACATGGACTATTGTTCTCTAGACCTTCGGTAGTGTACTTTTAAATTTGAAACTTACATGTTTCTGTCATAAATCAGAGACGTATTGATAGACGGTCATTGGGCTGCGGGCAAAATCACAGTCAACAGCTGAAAATCCAGAAAACGAGTGACTGCAGCATCAATACTTGTTTTGTATTACATGGAAATAGCTTGACCTGTTCACATTTTATTGTCGAAGGCCGACCATGACTGTGTGTTTGAAGAGCATGTCTTGTTAGTTCGTTATTACGAAAACAAACACATGCTAATAATTCACGCGAGCTGTCGTTATGACGTAAACATATCAACACAGCACGTGAATGCCCCACGCGCATTCGTGTGGTACTTTGACAAAATTCATATCGTCAGTTAGAATTTTAAACTGATAAAAAGATGCATGTGCTGTATGTAATCGCTTTTTCAGCACGTGCATTTAGACGTGCCTTTGTTGCTGAAGAACTGACGTCATCACAGAGGCGAGGTGCAATCTAAATCACCCTCAAAGGAGACGGATCGTCAGAAACTTATTGCCTGACGTACACATTAAGAAAAATGAGATACGTGTCATGTCACTACACACTCCCAAACAACATTGATACTGGAATTGTACATATTATACTGAATTCCTCTTATGCTCTGTATCATTTTGTTTTACGCTCTATTAGACACCGCGGCAGACCGAATAATCACATATCACACTTATTTCTTTTTTATTTTATTTTATCTATTATCTGGAAAAAAAATGGGGGGGGGGGCTGTGTATAGTAAGACATCGCGTGATCACATCATAGCACAGTGAGCGACTTCATCTGGAGCACACTTTGATTTATGAATTTAAACATTTTGAGAAGTTAAACGTTTCCCGAGACACTGTGTGTTATCGGGAGAGAGGAGTTTGACATGATTTAATAGGACCTATCTAAACTTTTATCGGTATCGCAGAATTAGATCAGCGTTCCTGTGACGTAATAGCAGAGCAGATGCTAACATCGTTTTTGTATATATCGCAACAGCTCAAACACATGTCGTTATAACATCCCGGAGCAGTGATATAACCAAGGGCACTAGATACAGGATATTGAACTCATTGAACTACGTATCATCTTATCCGCCGAAATTACCCGACCTATAATGTCATGTGGGGATATCAATACAAAGGAAGCGAGCACATATATATATTCTTGTTACTAATTAAAGGCATATGTGACGCAGGGATAGAATTAATTTGGGAATTGTGTGTCCTATCTCTGTCCGTCTCTGTACGTATATGTAACGCCGAAGTTTGCTTTATTCATCGAGAGATTTTAACCAAACTTCACATGATTACAAAGCACCATATTTCTCGGACATGATAGGGTTTAAAGGATGTTGGGTCAAGGTCAAGGTCTCCGTTACTATTTTTAGAAAACCCTTGTCTTCGCTCTAGCGGCTTCATTTTTTGAGTGACTTTTATAAAACTTCAGACAAATATAAAGGATCGATGTATTTTGATTTGGTTTATTTTGTTTAACGTCCTATTAACAGCCAGTGTCATTTAAGGACGTGCCAGGTTTTAGAGGTGGAGAAACGCCAGAGTAGCCGGAGAAAAACCGCTATTCTACAGTTAGTACCAGGCAACTGCCCAACGTAGGTTTCGAACTCGCGACTCAGAGGTTGTGGGTTAGTGGAAAGTATCGGGACACCTTAACCACTCGGTCCCCAGCGACCCCTTGAACGTGTTTAATTGAGTTATATGATTGTAAGGTCAAGGTCATCGTAGATGTTTTAAGAAAATCACAGTTTCATCAGATATAATACCTCATTCAAAATACACTTACATTACAGATCATTGATTTATTTTATTAAAAGCAGTTACAAGCTAATTGCATCCTTGTCACTTGAACACCAAATGACGCCATATATTTCAATAATCATAGTGTAATAGCTAGCCGCGGCCTGTAGGGGACATGAATCGCTACCTATAGCAATTACCAATGACAGCCTTACACGTGTAATAGTATGCTATCAAATCATATGTCTTACAAACTAACAAGAAATATGTGTAAGGCATGCGTCGATCTGTCAACGTGCTCTAATCACACGTGCACAAAGATACAGTTCAGGAAGAGGCTACGTATGCCAATAATGTATGTGGTAAATTTCTACGCGCTATTAGGAACGTGCCAGCCACGAGCATGCTATTGTTATAATGTTAGAATATTCTCAACTGTGCAATTTCGGAACTGTTGACAACAGCTGTTAATGCAGCTTACCGTTAGCTTTTGATCACAGCAGCCTGTTTCTGATCTTAATACTTTGATTGATAGCACAAAGAATGCTGCTAAAGATTCCAATGTATCGTTATGCTTCAGAGATAGAGAACGCTAAATAAAAATTATAATCGCTCTTCTCCAGAAATGTTTCGTTTCTTTGATTGCAATGCTCTACGAACCACCATGGGATTTAAAAGAAAACGAAAACCAGCCCTCATTTTAAAGCACTGTGGAGTTGAGTTTCTGCACGCTTTGTGAATCCTTGTGCTCTGATGTCAATCTCTAATGAAGACGAGATTCAACATATTTTGTATTTAGGTATATACGGCCGAAGTTTCATCAATGTGTCTTATATTAAAGGGACACCACAGCTGTTACGGTAATACAAAATAGCAATTCTAATTTTAGAGTGCACTTCGGTTTCTTATATTGGGACGATATCAAGACGAATCGGAGACCTATATACTAATTTATATAGGTCTCTGGACGAATGAACACTTCACAGATGAATAATAATATTTTCCCAATTCACTAAAAAAAAGGAAACGAAGTCCCCGTTGGAGGCCCCATCGCCGAATGTCAAAATTTCACATGTTTCTTTTGAGGGTTATTACGTACTTTTATCTGTTTGAGCTCTCAATCAACAATAACGAATAACGATTGATATTCCTAGAGACCGTATAAGCCATCCGATTGCAAAATAATCACAAGTTCTACATACACGTGACAAATGTTTACACTTACCTCGATTCCATTTTCGTCGCGTGAAAGCGAGGATACTGAAATCATGTGACGCACTCGGCTCTCTCCGATATAAACAGCAAATGGCGACAGATACAACTTCCAGTGTTGTTCAGCGATATTTTGAAGTTGATAAACATTGCCAATATTTCACAAAAAGTGCCATAATTTTGTAAAGAATCTAATTCCAAGTATCACAACGCTTTCCGGAAATCAAATGCATGAAGAAACTATTGAAATCTAACCATTATGTCCCTTTAAGGAACTTGGTTTCCTTGCTGAAACTTAACTGTTGGCGTTGGAGATGATAAATTAAAGATCATAGTTAAGGAATAGTTCCTAAATTCTGTAATGCTTTCCTACGGGAAACATAATTAAAGGCGTTTCCTTACAATTAACAGTAGATACAGGTTATAACTAGACTCTCCAGGCTAAGGTAAAATTTCACTTTTACCAATTACTTATGTCCTCGACGTTTTCCGTTAGTAATGCAGTTTTAATTTCTCGAATTTAATACTAAGGTATTTTTTATCGTTGTGGATTCCACTGTAGTATAGCCGGTTATTTTCGCGGGATTTATATTTTTTGCTATTCCTGGGGACATTGGCGAGGTAACGGACATATTGTTCCGTGAGATATTAAAAAATGGGTGGCGAAATCAATATTCGAAGCAATATTCGCTAAAGTTAGATATCACCATAGAGTCAGATCGCGAAATATTTATTTAATTCATAAGATTAATTTCTTCGCTTTAAATGAAAATCGCGAAATTTATGACCCGCAAAAATAACCAGCTATGCGGTTTTTGAAATCGGAAAACATGTATGTTACATAACGTTGTCTTCATGAATTGAAATAGTATGTTAAAGAAACAACAGACCATTAGTCGATACATTTTATTTATAGATTAAGGCATGAATCTTGATTTAGAATGATAGATTTCTCATAGTTGATTTCAAATCAAATTGAAATGCGTGACACACGAAGGATATAGATGTTACATGCAAATGCAGGTCTGCCGCCTCACGTAACGTAAATCAGTAAGAATATAAATTGGAAGAAACATTTTGCCACACAATTGAGAACCACAGGTTGGTTAATTGTTTAAAATTCATCAATAACGCATTTTAAGACAGATTGTACATACCAGTATTTCAAAGTGTCAATACTTAACAGATTTACGGTTCTGGAGGTAATCTGAATCAGTTAGAAAAATGTAAGAAATTGTATTCCAAAGTAATAAATATTATTTGTACTACCGAAAGATCAATACTGCCTATCTGTACGAATTTCTTGTTTAAGGATTCGATAACAATTTGAGAGAACAGCATAAATCAGGCTGTGATTATCTTTAACCGGAGTGATAGAGGTGTCTGAGTTTCCAGGGCTTTCCTAGGTCAGCCATGTCTACAAACTGTTCAGATCGAGCGATTTTCATGCATGTTTACGTTTTAATTAATTTATAGATTAAATTATCTTCATACTAGTGTAAAAAGGTCACACGGGAAATATATTTCCTGTCTTTGCTGGTGTCAACAGGAATAGACCAAAGACTAGTGAAATGAAAAGAAAATCGGCATTTTTCCCGAAATTAGAAAGCGCCTTGAATAACCAGAATGTAGATGCAGAAATTATCAACGAAAGAAAATTTATCTTGGATATTAGTTCAGATTTAGTAAGCAATATTTATCATGGATATTAGTTCAGATTTAGTAAGCTTTACAAAGTTAACATGATGCATGTCAGGGTGATTGAAACGAAAAATAAGAATCAATTTAATTTGCACTGAAGTACATGCAAGATATCACGTGACCTTTACAGAATTAGGTCACGTGCTGTGGTATCTTTAAATAAATATACGATAACTGGATATTACGAATGCTTACACTGGCGCCTTGTAATAGGTGGCATGCGGAAGGTTACATACTTTTTGTCTGGTTTTTATGATAAGATAAAAGTTGTACGTTAAATGTGATATGTGCAAGATTTGAAAATTGAACTAGGCGAACTGCATAGCATACTTCTAATACTTCTGATACTTCTAATACAGCACATCTAGTAAGAAGTGTCCTTTTAAGATTATTACAAACAGGTATAATTTCAAAATTAAACCAAAGTAATATATTTACATGACAGAGAATGCCGACACGTTAAGCCCATCGTAATCCAATAGATTAAACAAGTGATACATATGAAGATGTTCAGGGAGACACTTAGGTACAAGAAGAATGATAACATGCGTCACGGAAGGGGAAGCGCTCCTGCCATTGTAACCGAATTGATATATGATGTTTTAGGCTCTTCAAAATATGTTTACGAAATGTTTGTTATAACTAAAAGAGACAAAGGATTTTTAACTCGGTGGCATATTAGGGGCACTGTAAAATGATTTATCTTGTAAGTACCAATAAGTATCTTGTACGTACAACTCGGTATCGTGTACATCTCGGTATCGTGTACATCTCGGTATCGTGTACGTACAACTTAGTATCTTGTACGTACAACTTAGTAACGTGTACATACCACTTAGCATCATATAAGTACACCTTACAAATAAACCACAATTGATAGCATTTCTCCATTCTTGTCTATTATTTCTTTCTATATTGCTCTCGTCGTTCCTCCTACATGTATAAACACTCGTCCTCATATGACCTAGATTGTTTCGAGGAAGAAAATCCCAAAACAATGAATCTGGTACAGTACCAAATTGAATTTACGTACCAACAATTATGGTGGCTAATTTCAGCCATGCCTCGTTGTCGCATATTTGCGTTCCCGCCAAGCGAAGAGCGCGACAGTGCGACGTGCGACAAAAGTATCCCGCCAACGCGAAGTGAAGACAGACTTTTTATGTCGTAGTGCATCGCTATTGTGTTACAATGGCGCGTTCGTTTTGTAGCTTGACGAATTGTCGCTCTTCGCATGGCGCACTGTCGGTCTCTGCGCGGGCGCCAATGAAATAGTTCTCTCTGACTAATTACATTCATGATGTGTGATACAAAAGCGAAATAAAAAAGTTTAATTAAAAAAAAGATAAAGACGCATTTCAAATGTAGAGTTGAACCGGTCACAATTGTGTTCTGGAATGTATGAACATTGATCCGATGCTGATTTCTCTTACTTGAATTGTGCAACATATTGTAAATATCATTTGTTAAGGAAATCGAGATTTCAACAATCATAACTGGGAGCTCGAGTTGATTGATTAGGATATTGTCGATCGTGCTTGCTTCTAAACCGCCTCGTTAACACCTCTGATCCATGACTAGGCTAGCGTATGCTATAATCAGAGTCAGCTTACATCGCCTCTAACAAGCCTGACATGGAAAGCCGCGTGTCAATTACTGACTGCGCGCGCTGTACACCTAGCCTGTCTTTAAAGGACATATCATCAATCAATTACCGAAGTTTTCATGCCAGTTATGAATTCAGTGTTTCCTGTTGAAGTCAGTGATATTAATTGCTAATCGATAATCTATTGTCAAGTATAAGAACGATTTAAGAGTTACATGACCATAATGTTATATAAATGTTTTTCGGCATAGCCGTATAATTTTCTTTTGGCCCCGGATATGACGCGACAGGTCGCGTTACTGGTCAAGATGAAGTATATGATTGGTCAATGTAGCGGTAAATGCAAAATGCAGATATGCAGTTAAAAACGAAACAAAGATAAGATTGAATGCAAGCTGAATCTTTTTAAATGACACATTAATAAAATCATATTCTTGATTCAAATGTAGTTTTATTATTACCAAAATTGATTAAAACTGATATAATTTTGTTATTCGTGCTAAAACGCTTTAGTTCGTTAATTTATTTCACCATCAGCTTTACATTATAACCATCAGCATTAATATTTCTTGTTTTATTTCGTTTTAGTGGTTTTGGAAATATTTCGCAAAATTATCAATACACAAATAGCAGTTTCTAGCAATATTTCGGGGTGCCACAAAATACATGTGTTTACGATAAGTTTAAACATAAATAAATACAAAGCATTTATCTACTTCAGCACGTACGACACAACTACTTTTTACGGAATAAGAACTTTAGATCTTACAATATCCACTTTGTTCGCCCCGTCAGGAATCTCGACCACGTAATCATGTTGGTTGAGTGGCGAGAAGAGCACTGTTAGATGTTCCAACAGTTTTCATTTGCGTTCCCATAATTCTGTTTTTGGCGCTGACAGTACTCTCCAAAAATATGTATGACGCTGCCATTAGTAATGCTTTATTTAAAAAAACAAACTGATTGAAGGCTTATTTGCTAGTAATTAAGTGAGATCATAATTTATTTTAACCCTTTTTGATAAGCGTTATCTTATGCAACAACTAGTTCACCTTACTTTAACCATCGATATCTGAATCGTCTCGATTTGTTTTGGGAAGGGAAAATGATTTTCTATTTTGACAACGATATATGCGTTTTGATTTTAATTGAGAATGAGAATATGATAAAGTTATTGACTTGCAAAAAACAAACGTTTGTTTACGTGTCAGCCGTGTTCAATGCTACCACGTGACATGAATTTGACCCAGATTTGCTTCATGTTTCATTACTACAATCCGTACTTGCAGTCAAGAGCATTTTATCGAGGCATGTTACGGTAAAGGTTTCCCAACCGTGAAAGGAATATGATTTCATATCTTATCAAATAGCCTTCGTGTACCTCGGTTAATATAATTTCCCAGGTTCACATAACCACGTATTCTCCTTAATCGAGGTCCATGATTGGAAATGATTGAATTGCGGAACTGCGTTTATCCAGACTCAATATCTCGGACTTTCTCCAATGTACATAGTTTATGACATACAATGAATGTCACCTCTATATAGAACTTGTCACCTGTTATAGACAGGAACTAGGACACTAGGTATGCTTAGAGGGTACATCGCGTAGTACTAGGGTACAATAAACGCAAACATGACTAGTATTGGATTTAATATAAAACATTATACAATAGTGAAGCTTTTAAGCATTGGCTCTTCACACCTTGGATAGATTGTATGAACTACGGTATAACTCAATCTGACAACTGATGTCGGAATAGTGAATATTTTCGGTAGAACCATTGCATGAATAATTTGTACCAGAATAATAAAATAATTCAATATCAGTCCCACTCCTTGTTCGAAAGCTTCACCGATTTCCCTTTATGTGTGTCTTCTAATGTCATAAACATTACAAGCTAATACTAACATCTATAAATCAATCAATTATTTCATTACGCAAGAAGGGACAGTGCTTGTCTTCACGGGTACGGGTCAGGTGCTAACTATAACGCCTCGTTACCTTTTTACACGCTTCGTCACACCAATCTCTGCTTCCCCTAGCACCACATGCCATTAAAACAACTTGTAAAATCAAGGCTTTGAAATTGACATTAACGATAATGTAGGTTAATTTTCACGCCAAAAGCAAAGAATAACGCTGTTGTAAAGAAAGATGGGATAGGTCAGTGGTTTTTATAATCGAAAGAATCTGGGTCAACGGTGTGTAATTGTGACCTGATTAGTAAAGCGCGCGTGCTTGACGATGTATGTACCTCGGTATAAGTTCGAAGTTAGGGTTGTCGATTCACGTCTATTGGAATTGACTCGGTCTTTCAGAGAAAGCTTATGTACATAACCTGTTATTGTTAATAGGGGCGTCAACGGAGTACATATGGTGCTGTGACGTCATTGATGTACTATACATGTGTGTCGTGTTTAAATCATTACAAAAAAATGTAAAATTACACAATTATTTTTGTTTCTCTTGCGCACTTGTTTTGTTCCTAGAAATCCCTGGTTATCATCTCATTGTCGGCAGAATAATAGTGTGATGATAACGTCAATGATATATGTACCAAATCAAGATTTTACTTTCCTGTCTATATGTATTCAGCGAACCCGTCTCGTCATTGCAATCATAGCATCTCAGTTATTTCTATGAAGACTCGGATTTTGATTCTTAGCGGTATCGGCCGAGAAGTAGCGAGTGATTTCTGGAATGGTTTACATATAAACTCCTTTCTACCACAACACGCTGTGTTATTCCACTCTCGGACCAGCGTGTAAACTTGGTGTCAACTGAATAAATATATCGATATACCACTTCCGGTCTTCTGATTGGTTCAATTTTTGAACTTTGACCTTAACTACATTTTTTCTCATGTGCCTTGTGTCACGTGATCAGTAATCGCTTAGATGTCATGGCGTCGTGTCCAGGTAGTGATATAATGTATCACAGTGTCATGGTGTCAGGAAATGACGTAAAATATTCATGAGCAATGTAACGACTTGCCCGACAAGGATTCTCTCGATGTTTTGTTATTGATGATTTATTGCATCAGAGCTAAATACAAACACTTTCCGTGACGTGAAGAAAGTCGAGATGCCTTTCAAAATGTTCTCAGGGGAAAGACGACCTGTCGAACCAACATCTGTCGCACAGAATGCATTTCCGTTACTTATACAGCGGTACATTTACAATAAACAATAAAACATTTTAACACGTCCCTGACCAATGTTCTTGAACAGCAATGTCGACTTTTTTTCGGCGGGACGCAGATGGTACCGCGCCATATAAAAAACGCGCATATACAATATGTAGTCTGCGATTTTTTGTTTATGGATTAAAGGCCTGTAGGCATTACATTTGAAAGACATCTTGGTTGTCATATACTTATTCAGAATAAAAAAATTAATTTGAATATAAAAACATTATTATTGATCAAAATTCATTTTCTGTAAAGCGGCTTTTCACGTATGATATTATCAGTACGCTATATTTGTCTATGTCAGTAAACCCGTGAATTCGAACCAGATCACAATCTCGCTGCTGCCGACTTATATTAGATTTACTAGAAACATGTCACACAATTCGTAGTTATTGAATATGATCTTTATTTCACAATTCATTTTAAATAGTTTTTTTTTTCAAAAGTTCCAAAGAAACGAGCTTTTAGTGAGAAGTGTATTACATCCTGAGATAACTACTCCCCATTGGTTACGTCAATAAAACCAGTGACATAGCGTCTTAAAGTCCTTGAAGAAGGAAACAAGTCTGTAATTCATTTGCATATTCAATGATCGGCATTTACTGTTTCTTTTACTTTCAAGGTCATAGTCAAGTCTTTGTCTTTGAGTAATCCTTAGATATTGCCGGGTTGTATCTTCTGCTGGTAGTCCAAAAGGCATGTCCCGATTCTGCATACCACCTCTAAATGCTGTGGAATTATAGCACCGTATTTCATTATTATCCTGGAATTCCTCGGAATACAATGCTGTTTGATGCTTATATTTACATTTTTCATAATTTCAACATTCTTACTTTACTTTGCAAGTAACCTTTTAATTCGAGTTTTTGGACGTCTGTTCAACAAGTACAACAGCCGAAGGAATTGCCCATAAAATTTAGCCTCGTGACTCTTCCTCCATACAAATGTGCGTGAAAAATTCACAAAGACACTGATATCGTTCCTGCAATTTATGTTATTTTCTCATATGAAAAGAAACATTTGGCCGTCGCTTACTCAAAAAAAGCCCAACAAAAAGATCATTTCTGGTTTTGTTTTGTTTGGTTTATTTTGTTTCACGTCCTATTAACAGCTAAGGTCATTTAAGGACGGCCTCCCGTGCGTGCGACATGCATGCGTGTGGTGAGTGCGTATGTGTGTTTTGGGAGGCTGCGGTATGTTCGTGTAAGTCTCCTTGTGATAGGCCGGAACTTTTGTCGATTTATAGGCTGGAATTCCATACCTATATCCCTTTGCGACATTGGTAATCACAGGAAACGAAATAACTGCATGATGAATATTCGTATATAATTTCGTTATTCCATGTATCAATCACTAGAATTATTATGATATTCTTATCTTCTCTGTCCTCTGATTAGTCTGTGAATTTGCTTGGTGATGAGCTTTGCTGGTGGATATAAATCCCAACGTTTGCAATTACCATGCACGCCACGTTTAACTTACAAAAAGTGGGACAGTTTAGTGTGAGCCTCGTTTTGGTCTCTTTGGGTGCTGATGACTTCCCTTCTGTACTTCAATATTTGTTTACCCTTGCATCTCTTACGAGTCCAGGAAGGACAAAACAATCGGAAACTAAGGCAGATTTATAATTATACCTTAATATCAACACTATTTATTATAAACATGATTAAGAATCCTTTTCATCTGTGTATCTTCTATATAATCTTCAAAGAGACAACCTGAGTTTGAAGTCATTGTTCTCTCACATGAACCCATATTCCAATGAGACAATATAAACACGATTTATATATAGGATAATTATAAGCTATATTGTAAGGTGAGATCTGAGATCGGGCTTTGAGACACAATCTATTAATTAAGGCAGTTTACTACAACCACCACATGTGCCCCGGAAGTTTCATCCCAGATAGGCCATCGACCGACCAATCGAGTTCGTTATCTATTTTAAGACGTATTAGTCGTCATTTGAGTTAAGGGACCACATGTGCTTCGCAATTTTCTCCTCTCGATTGTCATCGGCTGACCAATGAATTCATTATCCTGGTTAAGACGTATTAATGGTCACTTTCGCACGAAAAAAAAGAACCCTTGAATCAACAGGAGTGGTCATTTAACAATATTCCATCCTGTTTCGATAATATGACTAGATTCGTAATTGATCATTAGTGACCACCAGAAGAAGCATGTCACTCAAACAGATGACCGCATTCTTTTGGCATTTAGGTAAAACACAATTAAACATTCGAGATAGGTCAACTGGCTATTGATTATCTACTTCGATATAAAAGGCGATATTGTGGTAGTTGGAACCCTCCCTTGGATATCACGTTAGGTGTGTTAACACCATAAATACACCTTTGAGTTGATGATTATTAAAGTGTACCCGGAACGATTTGCTATGTTAAGCTTAAAAATGTGATTTAGGATAAAACTAAAAATGCTGAAAGTCCGACTTTCATAGCGACTTTAGTTTTAGAGTAATTGCGATTTTTCTCGAAAACACACCTGAAGCCCAAAGCCGTTGACTTCGTTTCGGTGACCTCTGACCTGTGACATTGGAGAAGCGATAGTGAGTATATGCTTTAGGCAAAAATTCCCTAATAATTCAACTATATACATGGTGAATTGATGTGTATACTGGCATTATTACTGTCTGTTAGTGACTTGGAGAGTAGAGTGCAATCAATTTTGACATTTTCACTTCGCTTCGCCTCAATGAAACTAACCAGTCTATTCGGATCACTTCATTTCCCAATGAAGTTTTGGGGTCGCGTGATTATGTTCTGACAACCGAATCACTCTTTGGTTGTGTGTGACTACATTCATTGTTTGCACTGGCGGTCTACTTTATACTTCCCCAGACTTGAACTGTGCTTTCATTTGGTGGATTGTGAGACATTGCCATACATGAATATAATCACAAGTGGAGCAGCTGATTTATGTGTTTAAAAATGTCATTATAATGTAGACAGTTAAGAAACATGCTCTGACAGAATACTGACACTTCTTATAGCACCGAGTTCATGACCTCTAGCCCAGTAGCTGTATCAGGCGCGTTACTGGGACTCATATGAGTGGTCAAAAACGAAGGTTCAATCGCAACACTGTTAGACTGGTATCACCAATATACAATGTCGATCACACTGACAGATCACTATCGCAAAGCTTCCATGGACTAAAAAATGAGGCAAATGAAGGACATAAGATCCGGAATGTCAATCTTCAATAAATATTTCTCTACCTACATTTATAGAAACTATTATCCTAAGCGCCCGTGCGACAATGAATGCACATACTTCAAGAATATCGCATACACCCCTCATTAATCTTTAGCTAAAATCCACATTGTTACAGTTTTTTCTCGATCTCTGACCATACCTGCAATTTCTCTACATTGCATGTTCTGTAGCTTCGGGTCACAGGGGTTTGGTTTTAGTTTTTGAGTAATATGTAGAATCTTCAATCAATCGCAAAACTAAAACCCAGCATTAATTCACATTCTAAAACCTTAAAAATCGAGTTTAAAAAGGTTTCAGATTGTATAGATTCGCTGTTGTCGTGTAGCAGGCTTATTGCTCATATTATTTCGATACCGAACCCGTGCGTTTCGAGCGAACGAATCATGCAGGTACTGTACTTTCAAATTTGTGCATGAAATTGGTTTTATTGGTGATAAAGATAACTATTTAACATAAGAAACATCTTGAATATTTGTTGTAAATTATTTTTTTTCTGCATTTTGTATCTTTATGTCATTAACATCCAAATAATGTAAATTAGAACTATATTTTGTATTGCCTAGGTAACGAGAGTGGCTGACTAGCTGATACAACAATGTTACAAAGAGATTCTTTGTACGAGACGTTCTTGTTGATGTTCGTCCGAGAACCAGGAACACAGACATTGCGTTCACTAAACAGTGAAAAAGTGAAAAGAGGACAGTTAAAATTCTCCAACGCCAATGATACTGTTATTTGTTTATTTTAATCTCAGTATAGCATTATCACGAATCAACGTTGTTTATTGATCACAATATGAATAAAACACAGACTTGTGACTGACTATTGCAGTCTGACGGCGGGAATTTTAAACAGACTAACGTCAATATTGATCGTCAATTTTATATTGCGCTTATTAGCAATTTTTTTTTTGTCGTCATGTCAATAATTTTTTCCCGTTTGGTGGTTCAATAGGCAAAATTAATGTGTTCTTTATACAGAATATGAGATGAATGTGATCAATGATTCGCAGTAAAAAATCCATTTAGCGAACAGCGGGTTGTTATTCAGAAATATATGAAATCTTTTGATTCCCTTCAATACAATTTTCCATGTCGTGAACATTCTCTTTTCAACAAGTTTTTATATCTTAGCCAGTGGGCTTTCTCTAGGCGTGATGTGTCAAGTCAGAATCCTTTTAAGGGTTATAGAGAATGTCTTTGTCAAGCGCAATTAGTATCAAAGAGTCGCCTGATTTGAGAGTCTCTCGCGGAACATTTATTTCGCCATACGGATCCCTGCGTATATGATTACGTCAAAACCTCCACAATATAAAGTCCAATATATAAACGGTTTCAGGAAGGAGACATTTCTATGTAATATCCATTTATGGAATCATCACGCGATCCTAATTCGCTGAGATTTGCTGTTATGTATTATTAAATATATTTCTTCTCAACACGTATTGAGTATGTAAGCTACAGTATGTCTATATAGAATTTCTAGCATTTATCTGATTTTGCGGCCTATTTCTGATCTAAGGGAACTTTCCTATTTCTGTATTACAATAGTTTGTTCTACGGTTTAAACAATTTGTCTTGATTTCAAGGAAATGCAGTTTTTTTAGTATCGCTTTAAGATTTAAAAAGGAAAACTATGGATGTATTGATTTCGCTGGTTATCAATGTCCACTATTTATAGAGAGGTCGGATGGCAGAGTAGTAACTCTCCTAACTTTCACCTAGGAGGCCGGGGTTCGATTCCCCAGTCAGACGTGAAAAGGTATTGGACCACTTGCCTGACCACACAGGTTTTCTCCGGGTATGCTGGCTTCCTCACGACCCCTCACTCGCTTTCATCCGGGCGAACGTGTCATTACTGTAAGTTGTTAAAACTTATTTCGCAATTGTTGTAGAATAAATAGAATTCATTATTCATTCTATGTATGTACCATTTTTATTTAGATATATATATTTTTTAGGTGTGGCTTATTTTTAATTACTCATAATTTCTTGGCGTTGCTCACAAATACAGTTATCATACTTTATTACCTAGACCGTTGGAATTGGAATACAATATTGCCATTGTCAGTAGTGAGACACCAACCCTTGTCTAAATATTGCTACACTTGTTTCTACAGAGCTCTGACCAAATAGATTTTATTTCAGATTAATTTCTGATCAAAGATGTTTTGTATGTTATTGGATTTCATTGCCATCTCTATTCAAAGACATGTTTGCATGAACTTCGTTGTCAGCTCTGATCAAAGGTACGTTTGTTTGTTACTTGCTCTAATAAAAGATATTTTTTCATGTTCGTAGTTTTGCGGATCGTTACTCAAACACATGCTGTTTTTGTAAACCCGGAGAAGGTATCGACCTACTTTCTACAATTACAACGTTTTGAAAGTCGGTCTAAATATCGGGTCCCCTGAAAGACTGGAGTTACCTTTTGTTTCAAAGTCTGCTTCATTGGCCGTTGACAAAAACTAAACTGGACATGCTATACTCATATCGGCACTTTGAACATCTTTCTCTTCCTTGTCTATTCGTGTCTCGAATAGATATATATCTCTAAAAAAAACTGTCATCACGTTAAGTAGCTATTGTGCTGATTCTTAGTCCAATAGGTAGGTGATATTGCGGCATGTTTTGGATAATGGATCTTATAATTATGAATGTTTGTATATTTTTCCGGTTTACTTTAAAAGACATGCATACATCTTTTTAAAAAAAATGTCACTGACGAAAATCATGATTGTTTCCAAGCTGTTGTGTAGCTGCTCATAGACAATTCCAAATACATGTGTATGTGATAGGGATATATGAGTTGTTTCAAAGTTGAAGTGACCAAGACAAATTCAAGCAAAGAGAGAAAAAGAAACCGAAACAACAAGAAACACCAATGAGAAGGAGTATATTGTAATAAAGGAAGATATTTACATATCATCGAATAGACGACCTCCACTATGATCATATCAGGGTATCGGGCCGACCATCACTGCACCATTGAAACGTTCTTTTTAAGAACGCCGATGTGGCACAGCGGTATAAGCTGCGGGTATTTCTGGCTAGGCGACTGGGTGCCGTAGATCGTGAGTTCGAGGCCAGGTAAGGGCACGAGTCAAAAAGTTGTCTTCCTTCGTCATTTGTGTTGCTAAGTTATATATATATATATATACACGTATATAAATAAACATAAATAGAAAATAGCGTACGTGGGTACCACGTTAACACAAAGTTGATCTCATTAGAAAGCTCTGGTAGGGCCTCACAGTTTAATTCAATTTTGGTTCTAGACTAACTCTCAATTTGCATCGGAAGGTGCTGATGTCTTGAGTAATCCCTTGCGTATGGAGCAGGTGTGTGGGACCTAAAGCAATTAATTTTGTAAAAATTGGCATGGTCAACCTTGGGAAATGCAATGATGTATAACCAGGCGACCAGAAGGGTTAAGTCCGTTTCATCGACGGTATCAGCCGTTTGCGATAACACTCACAAGTTGTAAAGCAAATGCCTTGGATAGGACTTACTATTGTTACCCAGAGTAATATACAAAGATGTCATAACCAGAGCATAACCAATGATAACTACAAGGCGGAAATAAATATGGTGATGAATATTCGTTAGCTGACTCTATAGCCATCGTTTCAGTGCATTTGCATATTGCAATGTTAAGGACGAAAAAAAAAAAAAAAAAAAACTCCACCAACATATCTTGAGCGGCGTCATAATTCGGTTCAAGGGATAAAAACGATCTGGATATAGATGTCTAAGGCCCTAGGATCAGAACACATAAGTATATTTACATATGCTATACACGTTAAGTATACTGCCTCTATCGCCTCTTTCAGATGTGAAGACGCCACCACAATCCGACAAGTTTGTTATCAACAGGCAGCAGATACGTTAAACATGAATACCTTATTACCGACTCGCTGTTGACATAAACCCTGATACGATATTAACTGGTCCGTGTCGTCTGCCACTACCAAGGATTATTTCGTTTGGCGGCGACACGTCGTCTGTGATGATTGATTAAAATACTGATAGTTTACCAGGTGTAATTTAGACCATCAGGATACTAGCTGTCGGCAATTAGATTAACCCAAATGGAGACACAAATTTCAGAATTAACTCTTGATTAAAGGCGCCCGGTGACGTCATAACTTCCACAGGGAGGCAATTTAGACACTGGCTAGTCACAAGGCGCTTAATTGGATTTTTGTGAAGGGGGTGTTATGCTAACGTGTCCCAGTTATCACATTTCGGTGAGTTTGAACGTTCGAATTTTTATAAATTTTATCATATCATGTGGACGCCTTCTTCTGGAAAGTCCAATGCCTTATAGCTCTACCGACCGACCGATCGATCGAAACAACTTAATGAAAAACAACTACGTTTTGTATAATACTTGATCATTACAAATCTGATAGTGTAAATGCCTATTTGTTCATTGTAGCTCTCTAAATTATTGATAAAATAAAACAAATTCTTCATCGCTTTCACTAGTCACAGAATGATACGACGACGCTTTTTCTTCCGACACATCTGGTATGTTTATCATTGCAATGCTTCTATTCGAGAACCATCAGTCTGTTCTACAACATACTGTAATCAAACCTATTTCCCCGTGCGATGATTTCCACATATATTGCGGGCGATTAAAATTTGCGAAAATTAAACTCCGCGAATAGTTTTGATCACAGTTACATTAGGCCTTTATGACTGTTTATCACGAAATCGAATCGCCGCGAAAAAATGTTAGGCATGAGAACGCGGAATTAATTCGCCGAGAATAAAGTTTGCAAAATGACTTAATCTTTCCTCTTTTATATCAAACTATATATGTATTTATTTAACGGGTTTTACGTCCGCTAGTACGGCCTTGCGGCCTTTCAGCTGACGAGTTCAAACTATATACATGAGCGTGCTAATTTATGATTGTGTTTTTGTTTCCATTCATGGTTTATTGTCATTGCTTCATTAGAAATTTCACCCATTCACCATTTATTGATCATAACGACTTTTATGTATTAGGACTTTAAACTTGAAAACAATTTTTACTAGCATCATCTGTTAAGGATTTCATGAAGACTTTTACAGAAATTAACAGGGTTTTTTTATACTCTAAACAATTACATGAATACGATTAAGTCAATAAGCCCGCCGGAAAAGAACACTTTTACTGAAATAATATTTCATCATTGGCAATCGTTCATTGTGATGATTAAAATTGGCAATCAAGAATTAGAAGTAAATTATTTCCTTATCAGCATGTGCCATGCTTATCATGTAAAGATTTCATTTTTCATATTAGTCTCTTAAATTACCAAATACATCACCTTTGTTTTGAAACTTCTGTTAAAAACAAGAAGAGTTGAATCATCGAAGAAAAGCATATTGATAATGTGGGCATACAGATCGTAGGGGCGACTTAAAGTTGGTATTATACAAAATTTATTTTGGCTGCTGACGATATTTTAAACTTTAGCCTTCAAATAAATGTTCAATATGAGTCCCTTTCGATTACATTTCAGTTTCAAGGTTACACATCCTTTCTCAGCATTACAAGGAAATATTTATTGATTTCGAAAGACCTTGGATTTGCCTTAGTTAGTCTTCTGAGTTGTATCTAGCAACGTGTTTTCTATATCCGACATACATTTGTATTCAATTTATATCGGAGTTTGTAATTTGAAAGTTAAATGAATTTCTAGTGTTTAAAAATTAGGATGAATTGATGCTTCAATTCAATTCGCTAATAAAATTACAATGTGTAAGTTACAGCGACAAATTGCAATGTGTTAAAAAGTGAAAGCATACTTCAATGATTATAATTCACATGAGATGTTCAGCTAATTGAATTCAGAATTAATTACTTTCATTCTTAGTGTAATTAGGAAATTCAGCAATTTAAAATTCTGACCAGTGTACCATTTCATTTTTCAAGTTTGCTGAAACGCTGAAAAAACCTATATCCAGTATGAGGTCAAGGTGAGAGGAGACTGAAGTCATGAATAAAATCAACATGGTCTCCATACCTTTTAACGCCCGATCAGGGATTCGAACCCCGGCCGCCGAGGTGAATGGTAAGTGCTTAGAGCTGAAGGCCTACTTTTAAAGGGAACTACTCACACACCAAGGACCCATTAGTGACCGCGCTTTCATCCTATATGCACCTTATTGTATATGCAGTTGGTAATTTGTTTAAGTTGTTGCGGATGTGATAACATCAGTGAGTATTGATACGTTCTCACGTTAATGGGATAAAAAAACACACTCATAAAATGATAAAAAAGATTTCCAATCAAACCTCAGACCTACATTATCATGTTAAAACACATTTCTGATCTGAGGCAAAGAGAGTTCTTACATATAGCATAATGAATAATCTCCGGTTACTGCGGCTTTTTCTCCACCTCAAAAACCTGGCACGTCCATAAATGACCCTGGCTGTTAATAGGACGTTAAACAAAACAGAGCTTTTGTACATGGGTTCCTTTTCTTGGCTTTCATATAAATAACACTGTTTCATTAGATGTTTAGAATGTTGTTTGCTTGATAATTCCCAGATACTGGATCTTAGATAAAGTCTTAGGATAAATGCCTTTTGAAGTTGACAGGCTTTTAGGGAATTGAAGGGGCAAAGTTTCTTTGTGTGATGGTATCCTTAGAAGACCTTTGTTAGAGAAAAAAAAACGTCAAATCGAATAGGTTTATCACAGATATTCATCCATATCTTGAATGAAAAAAGGATTGAAGAGGTTGATGACAGTCCACTTAGAGAACTGTTTTTTACTCTGTCCGTTTGCTGATTCATTTGCCTATACATGAATATTCATTAGGGGAAATTAATATGTCTCAGATACAATCTTTTTCAGACCGATGATGAAAAGTAGAGAAGATCAAAGAAACATATCTTCTGACCTTTTTACCTTAACTGCCAAACTATCTTATCTTTTTCATCAGATTTCAGAGAGACAATCAATCTTTATTTCATTCGAAAATGTATGAGTCTGGATTGGCAGTAATTTCACACCAGAGGGCGTCTCGTGACTTACTGATGTGGATTGACGGATGCTGTTTTAAGACAGATAATCGTAGCAGCCGCTGCTGAGGAGAATATTAAAATGAAAGTGAAACCAACGTTTGTTTATTCATTTTGACAATTGAACTATGATGTGTTCCGAATGATTGGTGAATTAGAGCATATGATTGCCGGTTTGTCACTTACAATGTGGCGTCATAGATCTCATGTCTTGCTTCACAGAGCTATATTGTTGAGGGTTTATTTTTAGGACATATAATTTGAAGCCCCACGTAACTTTTCTCACCGTACAGGTCGTTGGCTCAAGAGAGGCAATGTACAAAACGGGAGCTGTCTGAAGACCGAAAGATATAATGAGTTTCTAAAAACTAAATTGATACTTCATACATAGACCTACAGACTTCTGATCACTCGCTATGATAAATGATGGCGTATCCTATTTGATGGATCTGGCTCGGCATTTCAGTAGGGCAGCACTATAATTTTGGATACGAGTTGTTTCATGTGTTCACAAAGAAGCAAACAGAAATACAGGAGGAGGATATAGTGGTACCATTAGAGAACCAGTGTCAGACAGGTCATTCCTCGTGATGCTCTGTTCAAAGTTTTGATGACATACACTTCTGTTGTAGCTTGTACTCCCTTCTCTGTAGTGAGAGTGCTCACGAATTTACCCAAAACTCTTAATCGGTTTTTTCCTGGGCCCTGTAGTAGTTTAGAAGTTTTCTCTAACTCCAACTCTTCTAACTTGTTGAATGTCACTTCCGGTATGGCAGTGAGCCAGTGACGTCTGCTCCAGTGTCTATTTTAAACTCAGCCGGCAGACCATCCATACATACAATACATAACGGTCCATGGTTTACTGCTATCATAGATAGATCCTAGAAACTGGTATCCATCATCCTTGCACTGCTCAATTTCACTGAGAGTTGTTCTACACTTCTTCTCAAAATGTCCTTTCTTGGAACGTTTCCTGCAAGTGGCATTAAAAGCTGGACATTTGTCCTTTCTGTGTTTGAAACCACATCTCTGACACTCCTGGTTAGCTTGACCTTGAAACTTACTAGTGTGTGACTTATCATATTGTCTCTTACTGCCATGATGTTTATATCCTTTCTTAGAATTCTTTGACAGTGCATCAACACTAGAACTTGGGGTGGTGGTAGTAACTACAGAGTCTCTGACGACTGTTTGCTGCTTTTTTACAGCATCACTTTGTCTCACCTGGGCCACAGCTTTCTCCAATGTCAGAGTAGCATCTAGTTGGAGCTTTTCTGATAGTTTACTATCGCGTATACCTACTACGATCCTATCTCGTATCATCTCATCCCTGAGTTGTCCATATTCGCAGTGCTCCACCAGTCCGTATAATGCTGTGATAAAACTATCTGCCGCCTCACCTTCGTTTTGTTTTCTTTGGTTAAATTTGGCGCGCTCAAATATGGTATTTCTCCTCGTGATAAAATACCCGTTAAATCTAGCTGAAACAACGCTGTACTTTCTGATATCGGCAGCGCTCATTCCAAATGATTTCACGATATTTTCCGCCTCTCCTCCCATGGAGTAAATAAGGGTATTGACTTGAACAACTTCATCTTTCGTCAGTAGCTCAGACGCAATTCTAAAATGCTCAAAACGTTTAAACCAGGAAGTCAACTCTTCCGGCTTCGAAAATGTAAAGTTTTCAGGGGGTTGAACATGATATGAAGCCATGATTTGTAATATGCAAGTTAACACGTACCCAAATGGCAAAAGTTCGTTCAGCTAGGCTCCTCTCGTCGAACACGTGGTTCAGATGTACGAACAGGACGATCGTTATTAACCACACTTTTAAACGGCATTCATCGTCAAACTGCCTCTGTGTTGTTGTAGGTTCATTTCTGACACCATGTTATGTGTGTGTGTGGACATGACTCAACACAGATCAACAGTAATACCGTGTATTCACTTGAGGTCATTTACATCAATGTTTACATGCCGCCATGCCAGTCGGAAGAGCCCAGAACGAGGCTCGCTATAGTCTATATCACATAAGTGATTGAAGTCCGTTTCAATAAACTAGTACACAACAGGTACCATTTAAACAACAGCGTCCGTATAACATGTTACTGCAGAGATTTGTAAATTCAAATTGTAAATTTCTAAATTGTGAGAATTTGGTCCCATACAAACAATGTACTCTGGTTCTTCTACGTTTACGAAAAATCATCGGAAAGACAGTACAAGTAGCATGTCCATCAGAAAAACAATATAGGTATGAAAAAAGTCCTGATTTATATAACGTATATTAACAATATTAACTAACCTTGTATATATTGTACGCAACACAAAGTAAATAAGTAATGTACATATGTATGATGTTCATTGTTACAAACAGTTTTGATATAATCTGCTGTTGCCGACACAATTGTAGTCCGCGTTTGATTCAAAGTTCTTTTTACTCATTTCTTATGGTTATGGTTTACTTTGGTCTCTGTCCTTGTTGAACTATGCTACTAAATCATAGCGTCATAAAACATGTTCTACATCCTACACTTATGCATTATTTTAGCCTTTTTTACGTGTTAAACTGTATACACTGAGTGCATAAAGACAGACAGGCGCTGTTTACAAGTACAGAGAGGTGATGTGAAATCACGTGACTTCTGACGTAACAGACAGATGTTACGTGCATCAAGTTTAACATCATGAAGAGGCATGCACTTGGTACTAAAGTGCACGCTGACATAGATACATATAGTTGGGGTCATAAAACATGGTTATAGAGTCAAGGTCGACGTCATTTTAAAACAATTTCTGGTCAATATTGAATTTAATGGTGAAATTCAAAGGCAATTACCAATCTATATATTTTTACTTTAAAAGGTCAACATGTCAACATGTGATGTCTGGTAAGAATTACAAACATATATACCTATGTATCTATATTGATAAATATACATAATGTAATATTAATTGCTTTTTTAATGTTATCAACTTATACTGTAGTACACCTGTATTTGAAGTTCATAAAATACTAAGTACTGTGAAATGATTTATCTAATTTTAGATTTTTGCCTTAGTAGATTTTAATCTTTTAATCAACGAATTAGCACAGTACTCTAAATATAGCATGGAAATGAATTCTTGATCGTGGAATACAAGTACGAATATAGGAGGTGTCCAAATAAAAATATACAACTAATCACGTGTAAACGATATTTTTGCACTGGCTTATCATTAAAGATTTAATATACATGTACATGTATTAAGTAATCTACGAAATTATAGTCTAATATTGAAAACTAAACCACGAAATTCAGTCCCCATAAATATATCTAAAGACAACCATCAAGTGAGTTTGTTGGCGTCCGTATAGCTACAGTGTGTATGCACACCAAGCCTCGTTTTGAATCCAATATGGCCACGGTATGAATGAGGACTATTTAGTATATTAGACGCGACTTTCTTATTTTACTTACGACAAGGACGAGACAACTTCACCAAAAACGGTTTTAATATATCATGGTAAGTAGTGGGAACACAATGCATTATCATAACATTGATTCTCTGTGTCTATTGTTATACTTAACCTGATATTCCTTTACGCATGGCTGGTGATTAACTCAATATTGAGTCTGCATGTGATGTTAATTTCTAAAGATATATATACTGTATAGTTGGAAATATTAGCGGATGATTTTTATTTTGCTATATTCGCGGCCACTGGATAAAACGCGAAAATAAATATATTCAACAAATATTTATATATACAAACAAATGACTAGAGGAGTTAAATACAGAATGTATATATTCAATAACCGAGAACAATGTCCGACAGTGTCAACCGCGAAATATTAGCTGAGTGAAAAATTAACAAGTAAACAGTTAAACATGTAAGTGTCATTTTAAGAATCCAATTGGTGTTGAGACGTGTAAGTTTTTCCTCCTATAAATCCCTTGAGGACCCTGGGTATCTAGTGGCCGTAGATGCAGTTACACAGGCCAAACCGATACAATCTGAACCAAACTGAATTGCAAACTTTATTGTAAATGTAATCACTTCCTATTTTACGACATGTCGTAATGTAATCACTTCCGTTTTACGACATCACTTTCCTGTTTTTTATTGTCATTGGTTTAAGGCTGGTCATGTTTTATTCTCTTCGTTCATCCAATTTCGTATCCGATTTATATAGATGATTCAGGCGGGGGAAAATAAATAAATGTATATATATCAAACAGCATTTAAGCCATTAGGTAAACAGCATTGATTACGCAAGATGTGTCATGAACCAACAGCAATATGCATTGATATACAAATGTTGCACACTATTATCCGATAGCTTTATTTAGTACCCGTTTTATAGGTACGTGTATACTTACAACAGCCTGCTTTATCATCGCCATAAATTTTCATGTCGGTAAAGAAAATACAGAAATCGATATGACCATAACAGAATTTTGTAACAGTACGCCATTTGTAAACTGAACTTTTTTCTAAAAACTAACTTTACAATTCAATATGTGATCGAGAAATCAGTCTGAGATATTGAAGAGGTTAGTACGGAATTTAGAACAATAGACCGAAGCTATTGTATTTCCCAGAAGTGCAATTTATCTTATCAATAAAATAAATCCAATATTTTCGCGTCTTCCACTGCAAACATAATTCAACATGCACTTTCCATACAATCAAACGAGCTCTGTCGGGATATATTTCTACTGAAGTGCTATGTTTATTTTTTTAGAAATGAGAAAACGGCGTGATATGTTATTTTATTGTAGTGATATATATACATTGTACTTTTACACAATAGAGATATATCATATCGTGATTTATTGTTATTTGTTGTGAGGTTTAAGCATCTCTGCGGTCGTACATGTATGACAATGGGAGCCTAGAATGACCTAAAAATGACCTAAAATAGAGGAAACGTCGGCTACATCCAATTAACAATATATCGTCGGCTGATTTGTGTGCGACATCAGCTCACATATGGAACGATATTTTCCCAGTTAACTTGTTGGATCCATGAGGCATCAGTGAAATTCATACATCGCTGAATACGGTGACTTTACCTTGTAAATGATGATCGGGTCGCGCATTGACTCAATACCCCGATCGCACGTGAAGAGGATTGATAGTCACATGACCCATCATACTGTTGTTTTTTCGAATCCTCCCTCACATTTCCATTTGGGCCAGCAAAAGTGACAAGCGTCAGTATATTGATAAATATCATATTGTCATTAGGTATACCTAGTTTCTTTTTGATAATTTGTCATTCTGTGCACACTTTCACTGTCTAGTTATTTGAAACGGCATCACATTTTGTCTTTATTAATGAAGTTACATATCGTGTTTAATTTAACGGACTAAACGTTGATATTAAATTGGATAATGTTATAACAATTTTAACTACGAATACTGTGTTAGTATACTTCATCGAAATACTTCAAAGAATTTACCTATCTTTCATTCTTTCTCTTTTTGGATATGGACGTGAAGTATCAGATGGATGTTCCAGTGTCGATACAAATGACAAAATTAGAATCGGTACGCGTCGTCACTGGAATGTCATCTTACACGAGCAAATACTCCTCTTTATATTGTAACAGGATAGAAACGTTTATCTAAGAGACATGAACGTCAAAATTACATTCACTGTATAGATAAAGCTGAATGGCTTCCACCTACTAACAAGACATGCCTCCTCTTGTATCCTCCTCTATTTCATTATTACCTTACAAAGTGGACAACCATACCAAACAACAGACAATTTTTCAACAACCTTTTCACCAACAACTCATTCATAGCTTCAATTATTCTATTTTGCAATGAGATAAACTCTTCTTGCAAAAATGCACAAACTCTTCAAACCTTTAAGAACATGTTGGGGAAAATAAGAGGGGGGGGGGGGGGGGGGGTAGCCCCTCCTTGTGTGTGTGTGGGGGGTGGGGGTACGGGTGGGGGGTGGTGGTAGCCCCTCCTTGTGTGTGTGTGGGGGGGGATAGCCCCTCCTTGTGTGTGTGTGTGGGGAAGGGGGGGGGGGGGGGTAGCCCTTCCTTGTGTCCTGATAGATAAGAGAAAACTTAATATTTTAACGACAAGGTTGTGGCATAACCTTATCACCTTAAATAGAAATAAAGTATATGATCATTTGTGGTCCTGTGGTGAGTCAAACGAAAGCTCGTTCCATTTCTCGGTGTCAATCGTTGTAGATTATCTGATCAGAGAACACCTCTTTTCAGAAAATTACAAAAATACATATGTATACTCTACTAAGCATTGCTAAGCTGCTTTGTGGACAGCTAAATCATACAGTAATCTTTTTAGAAGAACACCGGAATATGTATTGAAGTTCAGAAATACTAGCACATAGTATTTACTGTTCGTTTCACATAAGATTATTTTCTTTCACAAGATCTCTGCTGCTTCTGCAATCTCATTTGTCTTGTTACTTTCCCTCATCCCCATCTTCTATTGATCCTAATTAAATTTCCGAATTAATGTGACGACTAGGCCATATATATGTATATTACATTTTGTTTAAATCATATGAAAATTAAAGAAGACGGCTTTCATTATGTAGGATTACCCCAATACCATTGCCTTAATATGTATCATTTATGTCAATAAAAATGTGTTATTTTCTTAAATGAAACAAAACGATAGTGTTAACTAAACACAAAAAGTTAAGTCATATACAGAAAAAAAACATGATGTTTTAAACTTACCAATGCGTTAAAATGAGAACAAAGTCATATTTTTTTAAGAAAAGGGTTACACCTGAGGATACTACTACATATATCAATAACGTGATCATTCTTATCACTTTAGTTTTCACTTAAGGAAGGGAGGTACGACTCCCAAAATACTCAACATAGTCGGTCAATTGAACCGCAGCAGCCGCTGTGCAGGGTAAGTGTGCGCCACCCGACGTCCCGTTGCACGGCATGGTCACCGTATGCAGCGAAGCACGCATTTTACCTTTAATGCATGGTCGAAAATAGATTGTTGGAGGAAAATGTTTTCAGATTAGAACTTATGCCACACAAAGATCAGTCGGTGTTATAGGCTTAATTAGATGTAGCCGACATTCCGTCTGGTCACACAAATGTTGTAACGGGTGATGAGTCGTGTGATAGAGCACGCAATTGTAAGACATTCTGTAGAGTCCAACGCTAGACTAGAATACCTGACTTAGTACAGCTTCTCTGTTCTAGACTTCATTCATTAATTCTTTTGTATTTTCGAAGGGCAGCCTAGCGGAGAGTGGCAAATCTACGACAGACAATCCATTCTATAAAAACACATACAAAGCGTCATGCTACTGCGTAATATGACGTAGCGGCACGAGCGATATGTCGAGACTTTGCAGACTATCCTATCCCAGTAGCGTGCGTCATTCATTTCTATCAAATGTTTATACGTGATCTTTCGAAAATTCATTAGATCTAACAATGGCCAGTCCTAGACAATTACACTATAGCCACCCGAGGGACGAAATGTAACGCTACAACTGTCCGGAAATCGCTCCCAAGGCCGATGGTACATTTTTGAATGATATCACTACTGTCGAAAAGGAATAAGCAACATGGCTAGTAGATCTGAGGTCATGGTCTGGGAAAAGCCTTGGTGTTACGAAGAGTGTCGGAAACGCCTCTATAAGATATGAATTATGTTTCAGTATACACCCTACCGTCTGGAAACACCCCCTTGGGCTATGACATCCTGAATTATTCAAAGCACTTCGCGGATGTGTTCTAATAGTCAAGCCATAGCTTACCAAAAACAGCCACAGGGGATTTACGGTTAAAAAGTTCTGTAAAAATTATCAGTCGCAAATTCTAGTCTTTTAGGCTATTTCAGCAGAACAATCATACACGTGCAGTAAATACAGTCACTGATGAAAATGATTATCTCTTTCATATTAAGATAAATATCATCAATTTTTTTGTACTGTCGGATTTCTTCTGTGTGTACAGTTACTTTCCATAAGCAAACATTATCGAGAGCAACAATACCAATGTTTCCTGTTACAATATTCCAATTTTGTCCCTTAGCATAGGCGTTTGCCCTTTTGTCGAACTCCTAGTTTTAGTCCACTGGACTAGTCATACAGATCTTCCCTTGACATTTAGTTTGAAAGTTTAACATACGGACTGGTTCGCACGTTGACAGTAAAATGTGACAAGGCGATGTGTCAACCTACCGTGTCAAGGTGGGTCATTTCAATGTGATAACACTATAACAACAAACATCAATGAGGGAGGCCATCATTGGTATAACTCGTTCTTAAATCACCCTTATCGTACTATCCCGATGATTAGTTAATTCCAGACCGAACCAATACGTCACCAGGAGCGCAGCCTTTAGATTATTGTTGTTTGTCCATAGTTTAAAATTTTATTTGAGGAGTTTAACCATTTTAAGACACGACGGTACCAGACAACAAACAAATCTTGATAATCTCTCGTCACATTAGAAATCAATTTCAAACATTTTAATGTATATATATAAACGGATGTCGAATATTACATTTATTACTGAGTATTAACACTTGCTTTAGCGTCTATAGCTGTAAAAAGTGTAGGAAAATACAATGTATTATCAGGGGTACTATTTTTCTAAAATATATTATAAAACTAAGACTTTCCCCTAATCAATGTTTTGTAAGTATCTAAATCAATTCAAAACAATAACATTACGATTCGGTAGGCCTTACAGGAATGCATTCATTACTGCTCGAAAGCAAAAAACTGAGCACGTTTAAACAGATTAATTCCCCACTTGGGACCCCGCCGATGTTAACTTCAGTTGAGGCTATGCAGTTGTGTCACGTTTCGTTCTTGAAAACGAAATTATTGATACATTAATCAGTTACAGTGTAAAACCCCAAACCGATTAAACAAATTTCAATGTTATTCTCTAATTGGAAATTACACAGCAAGGAGGGACAGCGCGTATCGACTTCCACGTGTGTCTTTGTTTACACCTACCTCGTGATCCAATTCTATTTTGGGAAAATAACGGCGCGCGCGCCCGTGACACGGAGGCACCTATATGTAACAGAGCGCATGATTCATTAAATTTAAATCATTGCCTTCGCTAGGGATCGAACCCGGGACCTCTGGCTTACTAGTCTTACGCTCAACCGATCGAGCTAAAAAGAAGATCTCTCTAGCCGAGCGGTATATTGCGGCTAGTATTTACCATACGTGACTCCAATCGGCTTTATCCGTGAAGCAATGTTTATAAACATTAACTGAGGTGATCATTGTCTTAAAACCCGTCAACATGATATTTATAGAGCACGGTATTGGCTTATTTATCGTAATATCTTGAACCTATTTACCATTTACAAGAAGAATCATCGTATAATATGCATGGAGTCTACAGTTGTATTCGCTTTGAAAAAAAAAACTTCTAGGGAAACAAACATTACATTTCAAGACAAAGCGCTGAAAAAAAAACATGGTGGTTTAAAGATGTAGGGTTTGTAAAGCAATGGATGTTTTAAAAAAATCTGAAGGCAAGATACATGAACAGAATGGATACAAATGTGTCGGAATCCAAAACGGCGTCATTCCGCTTCTTTCTTTTTTTTTTTTTTTGTCACATTACACCATAGAAACCAATTTAGATTTCGTCGCATAGTATAAGAAGAAGATTAGGTTTTCGTTTAGAACAAAATAAGATTTTATTTATTTAAAGCTTCGCTGACATGAGAGATCAATGTTGGATAAACTTCCAAGAATTGGTTCAACGTCTACTGGGCGTACCATTGTCTCCGAGTTGTCGCACGGAGCAAAATCGATTTGTTTTTATTCAAGGGTAGTTAATTAAACTTTACGCCATTATTTCAAATGAAACAGCATGATTAGTGCATGTTCAAGGTAAAGTTGCCTTATCGAGCATCCACTGTTCTCGAAGACGAGACAATTTTAAACCCGATTTATTATAGGAATATGTTGAAAAGTCCAGATTTCTCAAAATGTGGGGAATCGGTTTCTCACTTTATAATGTCTTCATTGATTTCCGCTTTGTGCCTTGCTTGACAACGAAGAGCGGAAACTCTCTTAGGAACGCAGCGGAGCGTCATCAAATCTGAATGTATTTTAAACGAGTAGTTTTGAAACCCATTGGCTTTCCTTAATGAGCAAGCATTAGAAGTCTAAAGTAAAATGTCTGACACTTGATATTGGTATGGTATTTTGATAAAAATACAATATATGAGCAACTATGTGAAAAATAAGCTTGTATCGCTTAAAATTTGTTTACAGGTACGTCAACAGGGCCGGGCAGCTCCCTGGGACGGACATGGGCGTGGCTAAGAGGTCCTTCTATGTCCGGTGTCAAACTCCATATGAATCTACATGTATATTATCGGGCAATTTGAGTATAACCAGAGACAGACGGAAGTAAAAAAAATTCAAAATAATACTTGAAGGAGTCAATATTGTGTCCGGAACCGGGAATCGTCGTGTAACAAACCATTATAAGTAATCAATGATGGCGATGAAAATACATGTTTCTCCGAACAAAAGTAGGATTTCTTTATCTCAAAAGTATCCGACAACTTATACACTATCTTATTCCATAAACGATTTCCTTCTGTGATTTTGGGCACGAGCGCTTTTGATTGGTCCAAACAACCCTGTTAAATTCCCTATTATGGGCAATGAAAAATACATTCTTGAAAAAGTATGTATTAATGATATAATTTTCATCTTTTCTCTATCCGCGTATGAGGCGTGGTTTTACGAGGACGTTATATCCCTAAGCAATATGATTGATCTTTTTGTGAATAACCCTATTTTCCGGAAACCATGTATCCTGTTAACCAATGTTCAGTTTTTAGATGAATGATTCTCAGAGCGAAAAAACCACCAACAAAACAACAAAAACTTACATTGCTTTGTTTTCACTGTCATAATCATAACTAACGAGATATTGAGGTTGTTTTCCACAGGCTCATTATAATCGTACCGAAGATAATAACCAACCGATTTTCAACACACAAAAATGGCATTTCTCGCGAAACAATTAAAGTAAAAAAATACATTTTTTCATTATACATGTACAGCATGACAATATGTGCCTCAAGTCACCTATCAGACTATTTCACAATATCTCTGAGTTCTTCGGCTCTTGGCATGAGAAACCTGAAGAGTGTTTTTAGCATGACATTATCGGTCGATATGAGGCTTATTACGATCTTCTCGCCTGGAAAATAATGTCATTTTTTCAGTACATGCATTGGTATGTACATGCCCCAGTCACCCTCCCTTCCTCCGTCCCGGAAATGACTCATCCTAACAATCGCTCTAAGTGTCGGAATGTATGTAATGCCGTTTATTTTTTTCATTTCAACACCATTTAAAATTTTCCAACAGAATGATTTCGTCGCCTATTGTGCAGGTTATACATCCGGCTCTTAATTCTCCGCTCAGTCGCTTGTCTTTCATTTCAAACAACCACTTCCAACCGTCTGGAAATCATTTCCGTTCCGTGTGGGTCCTCAATGCGTTAACACGTATTCTCACTTTTCCCTCACCTTTTTCACACACTGTAAAATAATACATCTCAGGTTTTCAGCCACGTAAGTAATTGTATTTTTTTTCATCCGAAGATGTTTTTATTACTATGAATCACTGCAGCAACAACCGTCCATTACTTCTAACGGAAGTGACGTATTGCACATAAAGGCCCGTATTTGTTAATATTCGACGATCCAAATAAAAAAAGTTGGTTTAGTAACTGGTAAATTTAGGATGTCATCCGAAATGTTTAACACGCCTTTACAGAGGCTGCCATTCCACACAGTATAAACTGTTTAAAGCATCACCACTCTTTCTATCTAAAAAGGACAACATATTTTTTGAAATGGCGACGACCATAGCAAACAATGAAAACCGATTATTCATTGTACATGTGTATAAATACATTGCATATGTATATATAGTGCACAGGTGAAAATTTACGCGAGGGGAAAATTTACGCTAATTACGCGAAGTCATTTTGATCGCGAAGATTTCCACCAGGGGTATCAATTTGCTGCCAATTTGCGTAATCTTGAACTACAAACGAAAGTGGATCGATCGTGAAAATTACCACCACGCGTATAGCTTACATTTCGAAATCGCGAAATCTACACCCAACCCCCAACCCTCGCGAAAATAACCACATTTACAGTATATGAGTTTTTAAATTCTTCCTTCAACAAAGTAGAAAAGTCAATCTGGGATTCTGTATATAGAGGTTACACAACGAGTGGTTGTTGGATATGGAATTTATTTCACACGAGTAAGTTATTTTTTAAAAGTTACAAAAGTCACGAGCTTTAGCTGTTGATTAACAATCTGTTTATACCACACGTGGTATAAACTCTGTACGCATTTCGATTGGCTAACACGGCGAACTTTGACCCAAGCTGCAATTGTTATTGACGTCATCAATAATCTAATGACGTCACATCATCGGGTCCCGGACGTCACCGGTACACTTTATTTGCATACGCGAAATTATACTTGGCCACGTTTCCCTTTGATTCAAGCCGATATTATTGTGGTAGAAACAGGTCACACGACTCGAAATTGTTGGATATGGAATTAATTTCACACGAGTAAGTTATTTTTTAAAAGTTGCAAAAAACACTCGCTAAAGCTTGTGTCTTTTGTAACTTTTAAAAAATAACTTACTCGTGTGAAATAAATTCCATATCCAACAACCACTCGTTGTGTAACCTCTATATATATCATAACACAAAGCAAACCGAGAATAAGTCTTCATCGACGGCGATAGAATTTCAGATTGAGACGGCTCACTTAACAAATAATAAACGTTGATTCAATTAACAAATTCGGCAGTATGATGTAACTTTGTAAGGGCGTTATTACACAAAACAACATGCCATTCCGATCGAACACAACAGCCCGTTTAGAGATACAGTCTCAAAATTTCATCTGTCACTCTCATATATACCTATAGATCTAAAGAAGAGGAAAACGTTGCCGCAGCTTGCGTTGCACGTGAAATTGTCCTCATCGGCCAACAACACATTGACTATAGTTTCTCTCCTGAAACTGTTAGTATTAAATAATCAGTTTTTGACGTTAACAATAACCGAAACGAGAATATATCCATTAAGAAAGCTGTCTTCCTTTTCCATCTTATTTGAGATTCTACCATCTATTTATACTGTGGATTTGCGGTATTGTCGGTATAAGTGGACATGCAGCGCCTACTGTCAAATACAACCAGAATGTCTAGAGTTACCCTACTCATAGTTTAGACCTGCCGTCATAATTATATCAAAAATATTTGCAAGGGAGCAATACAGTACTTGCAAGTTGTTTACTCGAGTAGGGGCCGCGGTGGCTGAATGGTTTAGATGTCCCGACACTTTATCACTAGCCCTTCACCTCTGGGTCGCGAGTTCGAAATCTTCCAGGGGCAGTTGCAAGGTACTAACCGTAGGCCGGTGGTTTTTCTCCGGGTACTCCGGCTTTCCTCCACCTCCAAAACCTGTCACGTCTTTAAATGACCATGGCTGTTGTAATAGGACGTTAATCAAAATAAACCAAATTAATCAAATACTCAAGATTGCGCAATCACCACACCCGTTCAAAGTGACACATGATAGGTAATTTAATACGTATGAGATTTTTTACTCACTGAAACATTTGCTTGATAATGTCACGGATTTTGTATATCAATATGAAATACCCTTTACCACAAAATGTTATTCTATAAACAATCCTTTTGTAATGAATACTTCTTGTACATTTTACATAGTAAAGACAATGTTTAACTTTTCTTTGTTTAATTTTAAGTTGAATTTAGTGTAGTTCGACTTGTAAGCGTTTTTTTTTCTTGAGCTGTTTGGCTCTAAATTCTTACTCTAACTACAGGTGTGCCGCATAAAAATAAAAGAAATTCATAAGAATTTGGTTATTACGACAAGTATACACATCAGTAAAATATAAAACTAACTGTTTTTGCAAAAAAATGTTCAGCTATTATTTGTGTGTGACGTAAACTGTTTATAAAAACTGGCCGTTTATATTTGCGCAAGTTGTTTTTTTATGAGAATTTTAATCTGTTTTAATTTCTATTTCCGCCATAGAACTATTTGGTTCGAGACGAACAAACATTTGAATGGTCGAGTTGTCTATTGCAATGACATTGTGTGATTTGAGGATGTACTTTTAACATCCTATCTCAACTTTTGTGTAAATGTTCCTCATTACACAAGTAGATATGGACCTATGTTACGACAGAATACATTAACAGTGACTAAGATATTTACATAATACCAGTGGTATCAGATACGGGCACTTCTTAAATACGCGATACAAGCAGTTTGTTGTTTTAGCGGTAGATACGTTAAATCAAGCTCTCAGTCTTTGATTGATGATTTTCACATAAATGTATTTTTTATCCGTGATCTTGAAAGCATCTTAAGATAGCGATGGTATTTGGCCTAGACTTTACTACAGATAGCGCCCTGTTTCCCTCCAAATTCACGTGCATTATATGTAATTGCCGTGCACAGCCGCGTGCTCTCGTGAGATAGCATCAGCCGGCACAGTACCAGCATTACCTGCTTTTCAATGGTTCTATTGAAATTTGATGGTGCCCTTACTATAATGAGTGGTTTCTATTGAAAGAGTTAAAATAAATGTCTTCAATTGTGATGAGAGATTGATGTAAGATCTTAACATACATTTGATCCTAAAGCTGTAAATATATAAAATCATAATTGGAATATCTTGCTCATATCCCAACACATTTTACCTCCTGAAGGAATTATACATAATTTATCAAGTGGTGTTTTTTTTTTTTTTTTTTTGTATAGATGACTTCGTTAATTGGGGAGAGGTGGTTTGGGTACATTTTAAATTTTTATGCAGAAGACTGCATGTAATAGTGTAGTTAAAATGCATAGTTTTTTGTATCCAAGTAAACTGAACATCCATTTTTTGTGAACGTTTGATATTTGTTTTGTCTGTTTGTTTGGTTTATCGCCTCGTGAACATCTATAATCATTTTGAGGCGGGGTCCCATTGTAGTAGTTGGTGATTACCTCACTGAACAACATGCGGGTGATCAATGTCGCCCGGAGCAAATAGGGTAAAGTGTCTTGCCTAAGGATACAATTACGACAGCACAGACCGGCCTGTTTTCCAGCTTCCAGAGAAACACAAAACCGACATTGGACCGAACAACGTACATTGGACCTTCATCTGAGCCGGTGCTCTAACCGACTGAGCTATCGCGCCCCTGAACGTCATGTCATAGTATGATGTCATAGTGACGTCATTAGTTTATTTTAGCTAGTACATATTTATCTCTACCCACATTATTTCCCTAGAAGTTATTTATTGGTCTAAGCGATCTTTATAAATGTGTTTACCATTGCTATCATGCAAAATATTTATGCCATGTTACAACTTTCGATATATTTTACCTGATCCTACTGTATTATGATATTTGAATTAAAAATTATCGTCAAACCAAAATGACCTGTCGCGTTGACCTTTTCGTGGAATATTCAAAGTGGGAAGTTCCATTTGTGCCCAGGTGTGTTGACAAAACATATTGATTAGGAATACTACTGTGTCCAGCAGGGTGCTGTTTTGGACCATTCGTTTTTGTTAAGATTTTATATTGACAACACAGGGATTGTATCATTTATTTTGGATGCAACAACTTACAGATATACATGTATATATACAAAGCATCTATGTCCTCTAAATGACGATAGACTCATCTATAATCAATATGCTAATCAAAGTTCTACACGACAGGTAATTCTGATCGGACTATACTCAGTAACACACAACATATTGTAGTGAAAATCCATGGAGAGTTATCTCCTCTGGTTGGAACTCGCTCTGTGCACGAGCTGGAGGTGACGGAGAGCGCCCTCTTCGATCCTGAACCTCAGCAAGACACAGTCCACGAAACGTGAGTACTCGCTGCATTGTTTGGGTTATGGGATACGGAAGCATATTCATTGGTCTTGAAGAGAAGGCTGGTGATACCCTACGCCAGTTTTCTCTACAATATCACGTGATCTCCTATGTTCAATTGCAATATTTTTCAAGAATCACATCCTCTTCTTTTCTTTTTTACCTACTTCCTTTTTTCGAAGTAGTTCTAGACATTCCCACTAGACCGTCATCAGAAATAGAATAATCCGGTTTGGAGGAAGTAAATGGTAAAACTGTCGTATTCTACTATCACATTGCATGTATGATTATCGTCCTTCCTGAGTGCTTCAACCATCTATAGACACAATCATAACTAATCCCATCTAATCCAAGGGCCTTGACGGAATGGCTCTACATGTTGTGATTGCTGTATGCACGGTTTCGGTTAGATTCGGAGTTAGTTTAAATTGAATTTGTTTTTGTTTCTTTATTATTACCATTGTTTTGATCTGTGACTTAATATCGATCTTCGATTTTGCCTTAACGAGATTGACCATAAACTCGCGTTTTATTAAAACAGATTCCACAACTCACAAGCAACCCTTGTTATACTACCTTGGCACAGTCCTGAATTCAGTTTCAGTACCAAAGCACCGAAGCTATTGCAGTCAAGCCTTTCTCTGAACGGGAACATCTTGCCATGAACGCGGCCGTCATATGAGTATTTTCTTTTAGTAAGCGTTTTTCAGTACTCATCGTTTCCTACTGAATTTCCTAACATATATAACCAAGCCGAAGGCAAAGCTAATTCATTTGTGTAGAGTTTGAACAGGCTCGTGTATATCAACTTTTACCGTATATCCCACGAGGTAACTGTGTGATCTAATTAAGCTCATGATGAATGAGTGCGATATCCATTTTTTTGGTAAAAAAATAATTGACCACGAATGTCAAATTGTGTGAAAAACTTAAACCAATTATTATCATATTAATGAGGTACATATCCATATATGTATTCAAACAATCGAAGGAACTTTTTCTATTCTTCACGATGTATTTGAAAAAAAAAAGATTGTCCTAAAAACTTAAGTTCAACATCCTCTCCTTTTTTCTAATAAAAGTTTTGGCAGAAACCGGCTTTCTTTTAAAGACATGGTCTAGGTTAGAAAATAGATGACAACAACGATATAGGAATGCGTTAGAGTGCATTGCATTTACATGGTATTTATATACGACTGTTTTCATTTCATAGCTCGGTGTCCAAATGTAAACCGAGAACGGTTGATATCCAAAGTGTTTGTATTAAATAAACATGTATATATATATATATATATTGTATATCAGACTGGATTTTAGCGTTACAACCCTTGTCCACTATTTTAGTATATCATAACGTATTGTTCTGTTAACAACCATGTAAATCTGAATATCGAAATGGACAATGATAAAAAAAGTTTAAAAAAGAAGAAAAAAAAAGAAGAAAACAAAAGAAGAAGCAAAGCAAGACATTCTTAGAGCCAAGATCGTTTTAAAATACAGAATATATAACTCATCAATTACTTTTGAATTTGTTTCCCTAGGAAAGCCAGAGTTGAAAATCTGTTTCTGTAGCGACCTATTTTATCTAATAGTGGAAGGGAGAGTAGTAGTATAGGTTCAAATGTAATACGAAAGGGTAAAAAGCTTCAATACGAAAGGCTAGGCACGTGATACGGTGACGGTGGATATACCAATCGTCATCAGGAGGGAAAAGAGAAACGAATAATTCAACATAATTTCAGAAAAGCGGCCATCAGTCGCAGTGCTAAAATCGACACACGACATTTTTTAATTAAAATGTTTTATTCCTTGGCCAAACTCATGGTAATAAACGGGGAGTGTAACGCACAATTATATGGTATGCTGCAGCTAATGCCGGCCATATCGTGTATTACGCTCCATCTACCAGGCTGTGCAAGGTATCATTGTACTGAATCTATATAGAGACTGCAGCAACTCTATAATTGTAATAAAAACCCAGTTTACGACCAATTTTAGTGACAACCCACATACCAATAATAACTGCTAATAACCAGTTTTACATTCTCGAATACGAAAATACGGTTGGCATATAAATGCTATATATTTCGACTTCAAGTTCCGTTCCTACGCAAGGGTGTAATCTTGTCTTCAAATGAAGCGTTAAAAATGCCTGATTCTCTATAAAGAGGCAGTTTCGGATATCATTAGCAACACTATTTGACAGTATAGTTCTTCTTAGCTTGATTGAAATGTCCTTTGACCTTTATATTATGTAAAATATTCAATAAATTACTAGTGATTCCCGCTTTAAAACGACCAATTGACACACCTTAATTTAGCATTAGAGGGTATTTTAGGAGCGATTCGAAAGTACATAAAACCCAATAGGGCCTTGATTAATATGACGGAAGAGGTCTCCTGGTTCGGAAAGATCTTATCAGGCTAAATATGTTTGTTTTTAAGTGTTTAACGCCCTCTCGCAACAGCCAGGGTCATATGAGGACGGGTGTCAAGGAGACACCAACAGTCAGGGTCATATGGGGACGGGTGTCAAGGTCACACCGACAGACAGGGTCATATGGGTACGGGTGTCAAGGTCACACCAACAGACAGGGTTTTATTGGGACGGGTGTCAAGGTCACACCAACAGGCAGGGTCATATGGGGACGGGTGTCAAGGTCACACCAACAGGCAGGGTCATATGGAGACGGTTGTCAAGGAGACACCAAAAGCCAGGGTCATATGGGGACGGGTGTCAAGGAGACAACAACAGCAAGGGTCATATGGGGACGGGTGTCAAGGAGACCACAACAGCCAGGGTCATATGGAGACAGTTGTCAAGGAGACACCAAAAGCCAGGGTCATATGGGGACGGTTGTCAAGGAGACACCAACAGCCGTGGTCATATGAAGACGGGTGTCAAGGAGACACCAATAATCAGGGTCAAATAAGGACGAGTGTCAATGAGACACCAACAGCCAAGTCATATTAGAATGGATATCTATATGACACCAGCTGCCAGGGTCATATGGGGGTATGTGTCTAGGATACACCAACAGTCAAGGACATATACGGACATGTGTTTACAGGGACAACAACAGCCAGGGTCACATGAGGGAGGGTGTCAAGGAGACTACAATAGCCAGGGTCATATGAGGACGGGTGTCAAGGAGACAACAACAGCCAGGCTCACATGAGAGAGGGTGTCAAGGAGACCACAATAGCCAGGGTCACATGAGGAAGAGTGTCAAGGGGACCACTATAGAGAAATACAAAACACAGAAAGACAAAGAAGTGAGGAAAAAAAAGAATATTTAAGATCCTAAGTGTTGTAATGGGGACAGAAGATGTGTTTAGAACTCTTCGATGTCCCCTCAATTAGTTGCCTATTACGACATGTGGTGAGATACAGCAGAAATATTCTTTCCCCGCTCAAGGACGAATTGGCTATATATGTGTATGCTATATACATGGTGTATATGTGTGTTTCTCTGAAAATAATTCACTGTTTTACGTTCAAGCGACTAACACCATGTCGAGTACCAATTTAGATGCAACTGGGATGTACGTAAAAAAAAAAAAAAAATGCACTAGATTAAATTGATTTGATTGGAACCTGGGCCCTCCGGATTCGAGACGAACGCTCGGTCTAGTCGCCAGCTTTCCTGTAAATATTTCCCTTTTAATGTGTTTTTCGAATCGAGGACAAAATTGGTTTCATAGAACAGCTTTGTTCGTGAACCAGGATTAACTGTATCTGAAAGAATTCAATTAGGGAATCGGAAAGGAATAACCGACGTAAAAACTGTGCACTTTCCGCCGCCTAATGTTCCATGCATCATTGAACTGTTGGGGCATTTTATCCGAATCACAAACGAAATAAATTGCTAGCCACAAATATGGTATTTGGATAGCATTTATCGTTATCATTCTTCGCTGGGGACACAGGGGCTGGGATAGATTGATCGGTAGATCACCGGACGATATAACCTCAACTGTTGATCCATTGTCCTACCAGGGGCGAATTTTATTTATCAGGGAAGCTTGGGACAATGACTGCCCTGTGATATCATGTTTGTGTCCCAATACACTTCATCATATAATGGTTTTCCTGTACGTTGTTAAGTTAGTAGCCACCAGCTACTACTAGGAGTCTCTGTCACAAAATTACCCTGGCTGTTCAAGCAGAAATCAAGAAAACAAGCAAATACACAAGCATGAACATCCTTTGTATTAATTTCGAGAGAAATGTATTGCGAAAGTTATAACAGTATACATGCATTTTAAAACTAGTATCGTGCTCGTTTAAGGTTTGCTGTTCAAATTCTTAACACAATTCATACACCTTTTGGAATATTTCGATATTGTTCTAAACACTAGTTTGATCCTTGTTTTCAATTGGTTAGGTAATCGTAATTTCTGTTATAGTGAGAGACTTTCAGATAACGCCCTTGAAAGAGTTTCATAAGTCTTGTATGAAATAGAAGCGATGTTTTAATTTCTGTTTACCAAGGGATACGTTTATATTATTTAATATTTACATTTCCACTTCCCAACAATGACATTTTACCGACAGATGTGTTGTAGTCTAAAAGGGACGACGAAAGCGATATCGGCAATTTATTGGATTCAGTGGAAAGCAAGCTTGTCTACAAGTTTAGTAAATAATTAACATTCCAAAGTCAGAGGCTGTCAGGACACTTAAATGTCAGATGGGTTCATGTCCACTATCATTAGTATAGGTCGAATAGCTGAATGGCTGAGGAGATGGTTTGGAGAAAAAATGAATTAACACCATGAATTTGCCAGAGCTTGATTATGTCATAAAAGAAATCAGCTGAGGGCGAAATGTTATTGTAATCAATAAATTGTTACATGAATATTGCATTCAGCCTTGGTTTTACGATCACGAAACAAAACCCGGGTCTTGCAAAATTCTGCTGTGTACAGTAGATAGCGCTCATTTCAGTCTGAATCATTTGAATGATTGGTGCTTTCGGAAAACTGTTGTTGGCATTTCAAGCGTGTTTGAGAAGAAGCGGTGGTGATGACATGGAGGAATTCGGCATTTGAAACGTTAATTGAAGTCAATTTGTTTGCTGTAAACAAAAGAAATATATTTCCGTCCTGAAACAAGGCCAATGATAGGTGTGCAATTTGTATGGCGTAAAAAAGTCGTCCGGAATTTTTGCTTTTTCGTAAACAGGTCTTTCGCTCATATGTAGCAGGGTATGAACTGTCGACTCTATTAAATGGAAGCTTATACTGATATACTCCAGGACAAAATGCATAATAAGTTTATTGGGGCGGAATTGCTCTATTATGTAGTAATGCTACCAATCCCCTGCTAATATACCTTTGGTATTTCCGCTGAATATTTTATAAAAAAAAAAGCTAAGCCGATAATGTGTCCAATTTAAGCCTGACTGCATAACATTAGTTTAAAATGACATTTTAGCTAGCGAGGAGTCGAAATTCATGCGAGTCTATGGAAGATATAAACACTGCGTACATTTGTATGTTGGAGGCGAGTCCACATAACCTCGTATTTGGTACAATGTAATTAGTCTATGAGGTATATTTCATCGCCAGAATAATTAGAAATTGAAGCTATTTAATGCTTTCCTGTTGAATGACGCATATACACTTGTAAATACACGATTATGACAGAAAATCAATATTTGTTTTTAAATGTCCCATATTTCAATGCGATAATCACAAAATTTGAAATTTACGTAACTGGGAAATGAATACTTGCATCTGTAGTAAAAAAACAACAACAAATGCGCGTTTCATATTAACAAACAAGCAAACAGATTATTAGTTAATCAGATATTGCATGACACCACATGTGGGATAAGACTAAATCTAATATAATACATAACTCGAGAAACATACTCAGTATGCATATTACGGTTTTTTCTGTATATAGATAAATATATCTAGAAACTTGATTACATATCACATGCCACAATAGTGTTCCCACAGCGACAATGCTTACATGTATTTTTGCATGTTTATTCTACACGTGGCATTTTGTTTTTTATTAAAGTTCCTACAGCAAATGACCTTTGTTATCAAGTGAAATTGTTTATGTTGTTTTAAACACTGCACCTTTCCGAACTGAAACCTTTACATCTGTTTGGATCTACGCCGTCCCTTGTAATAATATACAGCGTTAATAGTAAAAGGTGAGGAAAAATGCAACGGCCAGACCGGGACTCGCATTGCTAGCACATCTCGTACTTCCCAATTTTATAGGCATTTCTACATTTCAGTAAGGAAACCCTCTCTTCGGACCATTTACCTTGATAATTAAAACTCATTTTCTCAACCTTCTATCTTACTACTTGAATGTAGATAATTAGAGTGATTTTCTTCGTTACCATGACAACAGACGAAGAATGGCGACGTTAAGTTTAATAGTCCGTACAACATGATACCAGTATGAATCTCGACAATTAATAGAACTCTCGCGAGATCACGTAAACTTTGAAACGCCTTACATATAGACTGGCAGCTTACAAAGCTACATTGCGAGGTTTCATGGAAATGCATTATCTTACCCAATTCCAAGTATCCAACGAAGCATTCCACATAAAGATTCAGTAAAGCGCCATCTACCGGCCGATTTAACACTGCCGTGTTCTCCAGCTTGGTCCGTCGAGCCTAATCCGCCGTTATTGAATATTGTGGTCAATAGGTGAAATTCTGACCATAGAAGTGATTGACCTTGATCAAGAGGCGTTTATAGAGGTCAATCAACAATTATCACCTATTTAAGTAGATCACGTCTTTAAAGGTTCTTAATCGACAGGAAAGATGATTAGGGCTTTGATGGTCGTTGCCGTATTAAGCAGTCTTAGAAATGAACACTGGAGATGTTTGTATGATGCATTTACGTGTCAATAGCACTCATCACAAAAATCAATCCGGTTTCCATTATATCGACGTCGAATGCTATAAACTGTCGTGTCGTTACCAATTTGGAACAAAAGACAACGTGTTTTTAATGCAAATGTAAAATGTACATCCTACCTGCCCTGACTCTTGAAACGTGACACGTGACAAAAGATGACGCAGTTGAAATGCATGAGAGATGACACGTGACCAACCACACGCGAGAAGAGATTTACTTTGACCTGGTCACGTGTCAAATGACACGAACGTGACAGGAACAATGCACACTAGAACATCACACAAAACGAAATACACCAACAAGAATTACTGATAATTACTGAATATAGTATTTCGACATAGTGAATTGAAAAGTGAAGACATATACGCACATAATCGTAGGTTCAGATGTACATTTAAACATTCATTGTGTTAGATTGACTATAGAAGTTGCATGACAAAAGCAATTTCCCTCCATCTAAATGCCATCAAAAAGACCCCGAATAAATACAAGACGTGTTTATGAACATAAGATGAATAGGAGAAAGAATACGCGCGCAGCGACTTCAGCTCCGTATAAACGAATATTTCACTTTTGAATGTTACTGAAAGTCGGTGAATTGCCTTTGATTGCACTGGACCTGACCAGGCGATCCATTCTTCTCAAAGCCTGCCCGAATTTTGCTATCGAAAACTTCAGATAAACAGCAATGCACATGAAACTTGATATGATTTGTTAGATTTTTAAACTGATTGCTACCATTGATCTAAGAATCTGAATTTACTTTTTTAAAATTTTGTCGGTCATGAAACCTGTAAGAAAACGTAAAAAAATGTATATACATGTTATCACAGATTGCATACTGTTTCATTAGAAATACTTAAATATCTACTTTCACCAGGGAATCCTCAGTGATTAGTAGCCTAAGCATGATAACAGAAGGAAGTTGGCAAACATTTCAATGGTAAAGAGCTGTCTGTACAGTTTGATATTTTTATATCATTTTTAAATGTCTTCCTTTACAAAAACTATAAAATAACGTCTAATTAATAAGTCCCCTAATTAACAAATACAGAAACAATCTAATACTTCTCAATACAATACCTTTAACAACCCGTTCAAACAACCGGAAGTTGAAAGGATCATTTCTGACGTCATCGAGACAAATTGCATTCTCTCGGCTTTGATCACTACGCTGTGTAAATACAGACACAAAGAAAAGACATGTATAAACAGTTCAGTATGACGCACGATGCTTATGGTATATATCTGTTCTGGGATTTGGTTTTCATTGTTAAGAGTTATGAATGAATTTAAGGATATTTTAATGTTATTTGCAGAACTCTAGCCTTTTCCCTTGGGCAATTCGTGATCTTCCTATGGAATGAGTTGTTTAAGGGAAATTTATTTATGGACGATTGGTGTGAATGAATTTTCCATTATAATATAATAAAGATGTTCAGTCTTTCTGATTATATTGCGGAACACATAATCCATAACCGAAAACGAATATGAGGAATTATTAAAATTTTCTGCGAAAAGCGTAAATTTGAATTAAATATTGTTCTTCAGATAGATTTTTATTCAATACCGCTGATTTTTTATTGCAAATTTGCTAAATGTTACAAGTATAGTACATCTCATTACCACCAGGTGTCAGTAATAGTACACTTCGGTACCACCAGGTGTCAGTAATTGTACATCTCATTACAACCAGGTGTCAGTAATAGTACACCTCATTACCACCAGGTGTCAGGAATAGTACATCTCATTACCACCAGGTGTCAGTAATAGTACATCTCATTACCACCAGGTGTCAGTAATATTACACCTCATTACCACCAGGTGTCAGTAATATTACACCTCATTACCACCAGGTGTCAGTAATAGTACATCTCATTACAACCACCAGGTGTGGGTAATAGTACACCTCATTACCACCAGGTGTCAGTAATAGTACATCTCATTACCACCAGGTGTCAGTAATAGTACATTACATTACCACCAGGAGTCAGTAATAGTACATCTCATTACCACCAGGTGTCAGTAATAGTACATTACATTACCACCAGGTGTCAGTAATAGTACATCTCATTACCACCAGGTGTCAGTAATATTACACCTCATTACCACCAGGTGTCAGTAATATTACACCTCATTACCACCAGGTGTCAGTAATAGTACATCTCATTACCACCAGGTGTCAGTAATAGTACAGCTCATTACCACCAGGTGTCAGTAATAGTACATATCATTACCACCAGGTGTCAGTAATAGTACAGCTCATTACCACCAGGTGTCAGTAATAGTACACCTCATTACCACCAAGTGTCAGTAATAGTACATCTCATTACCACCAGGTGTGGGTAATAGTACACCTCTTTACCACCAGGTGTCAGTAATAGTACACCTCATTACCACCAGGTGTCAGTAATAGTACATCTCATTACAACCACCAGGTGTGGGTAATAGTACACCTCATTACCACCAGGTGTCAGTAATAGTACATCTCATTACCACCAGGTGTCAGTAATAGTACATTACATTACCACCAGGAGTCAGTAATAGTACATCTCATTACCACCAGGTGTCAGTAATATTACACCTCATTACCACCAGGTGTCAGTAATAGTACATCTCATTACCACCAGGTGTCAGTAATAGTACATTACATTACCACCAGGAGTCAGTAATAGTACATCTCATTACCACCAGGTGTCAGTAATAGTACATCTCATTACCACCAGGTGTCAGTAATAGTACATCTCATTACCACCAGGTGTCAGTAATAGTACATTACATTACCACCAGGAGTCAGTAATAATTCACCTCATTACCACCAGGTGTCAGTAACAGTACATCTACCTACGAGTAGGTTTCAGACAGCCGTATATATAAATATATCAAAAATAGTACTTTGTGATATATCATTAGTTACAGTGGAAGTAGATATTGTCATGCAACATTACGTAGTCGTGTCAGCTTTGACCTTATCGATATCTAGGTCAGAAAGTCAATCAGTTTGAAAGTGTCGATGATTACATTAAAGAAAATAAATAATAAGATAGAGATCGTCAAATCATGTAATTTAAAGACTCGCGAGAATGGGCGGGATGATGCAAACCTTGTGTGTCGAATTACGTTAGCACAGTAGAACCATTGAACACGCGACCAACAGTCTGTTGATGTTTTGGTTGTTGATTCATTTAAATGTTACCTGAGTTGGGTTTTTTTTTTTTTTTTTTTTGTAATTTCCTTTTTCGCGTGAAACATAATACCTTTGGTTGGGCAAATCCTTCCCGTCCTTTTGGGAATTTCAATTTTTCTTTGAATAAAAACATTGATTGTTAAAATCTTTGCATTGATTGTAATAGTTCATTGGACAGACAGAAAGGGATGATGTCGTCAACAGGAGTCGAATCCGCATCCACTAACGAGGTAATGGTACGACCAAGGACTGACGAAAGATATGGAACGATAAGATCAACCGGAACCGGTGTTACATAGGAAAAACATCCGGTGTTAATTGGGAAATATATCCGGTTATATTGTTCCTTATTACTGTACATATACAGCGGATATCTTCAATAATGTGTATGTGCTTCTCCTAACCGGAAGACAAAGTTGTATATCCCTTACAACGGTCACCTTGTTTGGTTGTTTTTTTTTCGAATTCAATACTTTGTACATGTCTTCAATATGTTTCTGTAATGGATGTAGTCTGCTATACAAATCGATAACTTTCAGGGTTTTATGTTCCACAGAATGGCATTACACAATGTCGGATTTTCCCCACTGATAAAGAGTTCTAAAACTGTCTAAAACATGTATAATGTCATACTTAATTAGCTACAAGATATAAGTGCCTTCAAATTTTATTTCCACAGGACCAGCCATATGAAATGGAGTAGCAGAAAATATCACGAATGGACCATCGTTAACAAATTTGTCTACAACTTCAGTCGGTTTAGTTTGCTAGTTGATCGTAAGGAGTGAGATACTAGATTAACATAGCGATATTATGCAGGTCCATTTCTAGATAAGAAAATATTTAAAAAAGGACCCGGAGAAAAGACAATTATCGACCCTTGAATTTCGAATTAAAATGTATTATCAATGATACGCTTCCCACGTGACATCTATCAGCAGAAAATTCGTCGTCTTCGAGAACCTTCGACAGTGTACGTTAATGACAACTCGTTTACGGAAAGTAGCGAGCTTTCCCGATTGACGATGAGGTAATCACCTACTCCTCAATCGTCGGATACCCATAGTTGATTACATTACACGCTTCACTTATTTGATTGGCTCCGTCACGTTATCCTTTTGTAATTTCAGCCAATCAGATTGAAGGTGACATACGCTTTGTAGAAGCTGTATATCAACAACAACCATATTTCTACATGTACTTTTTTCAATAGTTTTCCCTCTAAACTGCAGAGTTCTTTTCCATTTTATAGTGTGACGTCATTGAAACGAGGATATTTCACTGAGCTGACCCACGGATGATAAGCGTCGCGTAGCGTAATGTCGTGAAATCAAACGTGACTACCTAACCATGCTTCTTTTCTATTTTACCAATTATAAGAGCGAAGCTCTCTAAATACTGGAAAACGGTACCTCCAACAATAGTTGCCTCCCTTCCCATACATACGAACAAAGAAAATCGTATGGTCCAAAAACCGGAACCGGAATGGCTCAAATCCGGATGTAGTATTACCATGGACAAAAAATCTTGAACAAAAGTCAAACGTGTTTTAATATCAACACCAAAGTATCACTATAGTGTTTTAACATGAGTTATATATGTCTTTTGTTTTCAGATGAAAAATAAATAACAAGACAGCGGTATTTTTTAGCTTATATTTTTATCATGTCGTCCGTAACCGATCGGGAATTACCGTATGTCATCGACTCCATTCACGTCTGACCTATATATAGTACACAACAAGACACACGAGTACGTTGGAATTAAACTCAGTATAGTCATTATTTGTGTATTGGGTTCCAGTCTGATCTGATCAAAGGTAGGCATTTGCCGATAGCACTGTGTTATGATCGATTCTATCGTTAATATTTAGGCCGCCGTGTCGATTTATTTTCTCAGCGTTTACGTTAGGCTTATGTCACAGGCACTTGATTTACATTGTAAACAATAACATGCCGAAAGACAACTAGGCCTATGCATAGGAAACAAGTGCCTGTCAGTTACGTCCCATTTTTTTATTGTTAGTTACAGATGGTGCGATATATCATATGTGTCTGACTCTCATTGTTTCTTAGAAGTAGGTTATATTATTAGCTACAGCACAGGGGCTACTAACGATTTAAAATTTGTAATAGTAATAGGCCTACTAGGCTATATAGTATAGCCCATGTGATAACCCTAGATTTTTATCGTTTATAAAGGCAGGCTCGTAGTACATTTAGTTGTGTAGTTAGTCCACATTATATAATTAGTCAGCAGAAATAAACATAGATCAACATGGCAAATGTAGGTTGTACCAAAAATAATGATAAAATTTTAAATCAAATTTATCTGAAAAATAATTCCTTTGCAATGTTAATAAAATTGTTGTCATTATGCTGTTGAGAGGATGTTATAGATCAGATTTCTATTGCTAAGTATAGTAACTGTTTATTTCACAAAAGTATTGTCCGAAATTTATAAAAAGGAAAACAATCTTTTGTACTCAATGTCAAAACATACAAGGACTGTTTTTTTGTGTTTAGTTTTTGCTTCTTCAATTCTGGAGTGGTTGAAATGACAGAGATCTTAGGTGTTCGAAGTTCCAACACTTTTTCACTAGCCCTAGGGATCCATCTGAAAGGAAGTACGTTCGGCATTCACGAACATTACCCGGCAGAAATAGAGGAAAGAAGGAAGAGGTTGTATCCAGTCCTCAAACGTAGCAAACAAGCTGGTAACAACGCTAAACTCATCCGAGACAGGCTATACATAGACGGCAGGTTATATGAGGAACAACCAGAGGTCGCGCACAGTAGCGATGCCAGACACGTCCACAACAGCGTACATCAACACATCGGCTGATCAGGTGACCATTCTGCTGGACGAACCACCTCAGCCCCTGACAGAGGACGTCAACAGCCTACTGCTGCCCCGCGGCAGAGATACAAACCACTTCCCCAGCCTCGCGCTACCAACAAACCCGCAAATTCAGCAAACCCACAGTCCAACAACAGGGGACCTCAACGGCCTTGGGAACCACCAGTCACCCCGCAACCGAGGCAGAACAACAGGTAGGACATACAAGAGGATGAGTTGTCATTCCTCTCATGGAACATGGGTAAAGGACTTGTTAACAAACTCAAAGATACAGACTTTCTAGAAATTGTTTATAAGCATGACATCATATTTCTATCAGAATGTTGGATCTCAAAAACAGACGAGACTGAGCTTCCAGGCTACAATGCTTATGTAATGCCAAGAACAACCGGGAAAGGTGGAGGTGTGGTTATTTTCTACAAAAGTAGTTACGCCAATGATATAAGCCTCGTAGAAAATATGCACGACTGTATCTTTTGGATAGAAATTAATACATGTAGTACATTACAACCTTTGTTTTTATGTTTTTGTTACTTCCCACCAGAAAACAGCGTTTTTTTAACACAACCGCGATATCGATATTTTCCAGGATCATGAAGACTCTATAGGTCGATACAGAACGAATGGTAATATATATGTTTTCGGAGATCTTAACGCTAGAACAGGTACTGGATTCGATTTTGTCGATAATGATGGACTTAATAGGTTGGATAATGGCATGTTTTCGACTATAATAAGGATTCTGTTATCACAGAACGTATAAACATGGACAAAAATGTTAATACTTTTGGAAGAAAATGGTTGTCTTTATGTAAATCATCAAGCATGCGCATTGTAAATGGGCGTCATAAAGGTGATAGGGAATGAAGTTGTACTTTTTGTAGCAGTAATGGTAAAAGTCTTATCGATTATTTACTCGTAGACTGTGAATATATTACATGTGTTCAAAACTTTTCCTCGGGTAAGTTTAACACTGTATCTGAGCATTCACCATTATCATTTGATACAGACGACCATTTTAGATCGAAATGTAAAACAGTTAGGTGGAATGAAGTGGACGCTAATCTTATTCGTGATAAATTACAACAGAATATTGAAAATATTGAGAAAGAGTTGGATATTGAACTGTCGGGTCAATTGTTAGTGAACAACTGTGTTACAAATATATGTGATACAAATATATGTGTTACAAATATATGTACTATTATAAATGAGTGTACTGTACCTTATTGTACAGACTGTAGCAATACAAATGACGACCATCCCAAGTTTTTAAATAGAAATAATAGAGTCGTTGATAAGCCTTGGGTTACAGAGGAATGTAAAACTTTATTTATTGAATATAAGAGAGCCTTAAGGATTTTTAATAAAAGCAAATGTGATGCTAACCATGAGGTTCTGAAAAACGCAAAGCGACGGTATAAACTAACGGAATTTAGGCTCAAACGTAAATACAAATGACAAGAAGGTGATATGCTGGATCGTTTAAAAATATCAAGTCCTAAACATTTTTATAAATTATTTTCAAAGAAAAAAACAAGTAATACTTCTGTACTAGAAAATGAAGATTTTTATCAACATTTTCTCAACCTCATGGGTGGCAAAGATGGGAATATTACAGAACCTGCTTTAGACCAGGACACTGTATATGAAGAACTTGATTCAGTTATCAGCAGATCTGAAATTTTAAAAGCAATTAATAAACTGAAGCCTAATAAAAGTTGTAGTGAAGATCTTTTTATAAATGCTTTTTTTTAAGAAATGTAAAGATTTATTGTTGCCTTGTCTGGAGAGTCTGTTCAATGCTATTTATAGCTCTGGGTTTTTTTTCCAGAGTCATGGTCCCAATCATGCATTGTGCCAATATTTAAAAAAGGAGATGTCAATGATGTCAATAATTATCGTGGAATTTCTCTTGTCAGCTATTTTGGGAAACTTTTTACAAGTATTTTGAATAATAGAATATTGGTTTGGGAAAAAACAGAATAGTATTCTAACAGACGCTCAGTTCGGATTTCGAAATGGATTGTCTACAGTAGATGCAATTTTTGTTTTACAGTCATTAATTAATAAGACATTAAGAAATAAGAAAAGATTTTATTGTTGTTTCATTGACTTTCGCAAAACGTTTGATTTTGTAGACAGGTCAAAATATTATATTCTTTATATCAAAATGTTAAGTCACGCGTTAAATACAATAATACTTATAGTCAATGCTTCTCTAACATGTCAGGACTTTTACAAGGGGAAGTATTGTCCCCGATAATGTTTTCTTTATATGTACAGTAAATGACTTTGAAATGAACTTTATTAAGGATAATTGTCCCAGCATTGAAATACAAATGATAATTGTGTTTCTTTTAATGTATGCGGACGATATGGTGTTACTTGCTGAAACCCCAGAAGGACTGCAAACAATGTTAGATACTCTGAGTATTTACAACAAAACGTGGAACATGGAAATAAATATATAAAAGACTAAGATTGTAGTATCTAGAAATGGTAGAGTTTTAAAAAACAACGAAAGTTGGACATACGATAACAAACAGGTACAAGTTGTCGATGAGTTTAAGTATCTGGGTGTTCTGTTGAAATATAATGGTAAATTTGCAAAAACTAAGAAGCATTTATAGGCAGAACAGGGTAGAAAAGCTTTATATTCACTTATGTCCTCTTTAAGAAACTATTCTTTAAATATAGAAACGCTGCTCCGTTCTGTTTTTATACATATATTAGTAGCATACTTGGCCATGCATCAGAAATATGGGGATACCATAAAGCGTATGATATAGAAAAGGTACATTTAGCGTTTTTTAAGAACATTTTAGGAGTAAGAAAAAGTACAAGTAACGATTTAGTATACAGTGAATTAGGAAGATTACCATTGTTAGTTAGTAGAAAGTTAGGGGCTTTCAAATACTGATTAAAACTTAAGTACACCGGACAACTGCATTTTGAAAGCATGTTATGACGAGTGTGTGAGTGGAAATGATATCTGGATGATATCTGGATGTGTAATATTAAACATGAATTGTCAATTCTAGGTCTTCATTATTTGTTCGAGAACGAATTGCCCGTCTTGATATACAATAATATCTATGTAAACCCATTGAAACAAAATATAAACGTATGTTAACAAAGTTTAGATTATCTGCGCATAATCTTAATATAGAAACTGGACGTCATAGCAATATTAATGGAGTAAATAGATTATGTAGCAGATGTAACAACGGTGATGTAGAGGATGAATTTCATTTTATTTTTAGGTGTTCATTTTAAAAAGAATTAAAGGGGAAATACATTAAGAAATGCTATTACAAAAGTCTAAGTGTGTTTAAGTTATTAAAACTTTTGAGTGTAAACAAGGTCAGAGAACTAAGCAACACTGTCAATTTTTTGTATTATGCTGTAAGGCAGCGTGATAACCAGTAATATTTTAGTAGTTATAGTGTACAGCACTGCAGCTTATTCTTACATATTCAGTTAATTATTATCTATTAAGAGTCTGTACATAATTATGTGTAATTTTTACAATGCTTACTTTTACCATTCAACACTTTAGTGTGCTAAGTTTTGTGTATTATTACACATAGCCATCACTCTCCTGATTACGTAGTTAGTGTGCGAGTGTGTTTATTTGACGTGAATAATTGTATTATTGATGCGCCTATGAGCCGTAAGGCTCTAGGCAAAATAAAGGATCTGAATCTGAATATGATCCACTTCGAATTCTCTGAGTTGATAGTTCAAAACCGACTGTGGCTCATATAGGTTGCCTTTGCCAGGTACTGACATTAGGTCGTGGTTTTTCCAGGTGCTCTGGATTTCCTTCTCCAAAACTTGGCGTGTTCTTAAATGACCCTGGCAGTTAATAAGACTTTAAAGGGACATTTCTTCCTTCAGATATCAGAATTTCGAACCATGCACAATTTTTATTGATGAAATATACTTTTGAACAGGGATTATATGAATGTGCCTACAACAAGTAATGAATTGAATCAACGCCAAAATGTACAGAAAAATGATGAATCCTACAAAAATACTGACTGGCTTTCAAGTAAAAAAGGATATTTCGGTATGAATGAAGAATTTTAAGGACTTAGAACTTGTGTTTATTACCATGCAAGTTAAACTGTCGTATTTGATTTATGTAAATGAAAGATTCCAACATTTATTATTTGGGAAAAAATCATATTTTCCGATAAGTTTAATTTTGATGACCTAACCTTTAAATTTAAACTAACGAAGGAATGACCATTTAAATGCAATAAACCAAACCAAATTTATTACTATGTTTATGAACACATGTACATGTATATGGTTTAAATCTTATAAACAACTGCTATTAATTCCAAAAGCCTGGAAGATTATAGAATTTCTATAATCATTTTGTAATTAAACATAATTACAAAAGGAGAGTAATTGTCTATGGTGTTTTTAAAATTAACTCTTAGCAGGTTTGATTTAAATTTGCTACAAATTCTGTTTTGGTGGAGACAAGACAAGAGAATACATGTACTTACAATCTAAATTAATTAACTCGAACTAGGATAACTAAAAAAAAAAAACTGTAATATTAAAGAACTAAATTTAGAGTTCCACCCAGATGTTACGGAATTGACGGAACATTATATACTGGATGTAATCCCAAAGTTGATTCAAATTTAATTTTGAAAGGCGCGCAGTGGTAACTGTTAATTAAGTGAATTTTCTTTTGAAGTTCTCTCTAAACAGATCATCAAATCATATATGTTATAAATATATGTCCTCGGTCCAATGCGGTTTGGCCCAAAAATGGGTTGAAGTGACTGAATAACAGTTCAAAATGTTCTATTCCATTCCCAATATATGGTAGAATCAAATTGAAATATTCCACATGGGTAGAAGGATCTTCAATTCAAGTCCTTTAAAGTTAATACTAATTTCATGCGCCTGGGGTCTGAAGTTTGTTTTTTTTTTAGGTGAGGGGACCCGGGTTATTAGTTTACTCTGCAGTAATTAGGGAAAATATAAAAACAGAAATTATATTGAATTGCTAATGGAAATAACACAAACTTGATCAGTGTCAAAATGGGATAACTGTGCAGTAGTATATATATGCACACATGTACACATACTGTATATATATATTGGCACTATGACTGATCCACAGTGGCCTGAGAATTGGGACCAAAAAGCGTAAAATTGACAAAATTTCAAAAACTTCCAGATATGAAGAAATCAAACATGCTTCATACGGATGAAAGAGACTTAAGGTACTTTTCAAATTTTTTTATTTTTTTTTTACCACAGGGTGTCCTGTTACCCCTAGGGATGAGTTAGACATAATTACTTAATTCATATACAGAAATCACACTTTCTGGCCCTATTGAATTTGTTCAATATTTTTTAAATAAAAGCGAGTTTATAACCATCACTATTTAATAGCGACAGCGTCAATATTTGCGTTATGTGTATAAAGTCCACTTTTGACAGTGTTATTGAATTACATGCTGACAGATTGAATTGAAACTGGTGAGGGTACCGATACAATCATATACTGTACATGCACCTATCCATCATTTAGAGGACATTTTCCCATGTTCACCTATTTTTGGGTAAACATACTAACAGTGAATTTTGTGAAGTTATGTTAAGATTCACTTTGAACTGAGTGATATAATTAAGCAATATTAATTGAATTGAAACTTTGTGACTGACTCTATTACACTGAACTTGCAACCATAATTAGGAAGAAATGTTTGTTACTGTTACTTATCATGCTGAACACTGGCATGGGTTACTGATATTATTTAATTAACTGAACACTAATCCATAAATTGAAGGATGTTATAAATTATTGACAAAGCGAGAAATATGAGACATATAATTCTGCATAATTCTTGTTATATAAGGCCTTTTGAAAAAAAAAAAATATCACGACCTTTGTACTTTCACGTAACCCCCACGAGAGGGGGTTAATTTCTTAAATCTTACTATAAAATATTAGAGTATACTGCAGTAGACATAGAGGATATTTTTATATATATCATGCCACAACAGAAAAAAAAACTTATGATATAATGGATTTATATGGGTTTTAAGGGATAACCGTTAGCAAATTTCATAAATATGCTAATATAGTAAAAAATATAAATTACATATATTACATAAACATATACACGTCTGTAAGTGGCAATTAGATTAGCTGCGCTTTGCCTTCATTCATGTTATATTATAACGATGTTTCTCTAAAAACTTGTCCTATGATATAATGCGTATGACTGTTGCGAGGACGCTCGACACAGAATAAAACACTATTTAACAGCTTATGAACATTTAGATGAATCATTATTGATGATTTTATATTGCGTAATATCGCACAAAACGTGTATTGCGTAACTCGAATGTGACAATAGAATGAAATACAATTAATCAGATTTGCCGTGTGGCATTGTGTAGTTTCCTATTCTCTAGCGCTCAAACACCATTAAAAGGAACAAATCGGTATCGATTTTCGCTTAGTTCATTTTCAAAAGTGTACTTCACATTTACTGACGTCATTAGGCATAGTTCTACAATTTATTAAATTGAAATATTGAGATTGTGATGATATTGAAAAGGACATCTTAAAACAACTACTGCATATATATGTAATGTCCGTCAATTTTAATTAAATAATACAAATCGCCTATTCGAGCACAATATCTTCTTAATTATGATATACAGATGGTTTTGACTTCTGTTTTTGTTTAGTTTTTTTCTTTTGTTATTACACTAGAATCTAAACGTTTATCGCATATGTATAAAAACAGTCTCGCAGATAATGTACAAATCATACGAAGCCAGCAAATAGATTTACATTCCAGGAAATGTTTCCGGTGCCATACCAAAGAAAATGCCACAAAGATCAATTACGATCTCGGCGTAAAACCGCACGACCTGTGCTTGAGATAAAGAATAAATTCATACAGCGAACCGCAGATGGACCATGTAATGATCGTATAAGCCTGGAGTGATTGGGACTATCAGAACAAACGAGCATCGCACGGTCTTCTTTTTGAGCACGCACGCCGTCCGTAAGCACGTAGGATGGCTGTTGAGCATTCCAAACAAGCTAAGCGATTCCAAATAAATCCAAAGGATGTAACACCATTCAAATTCTCCGACACCGTTTGGTATCGATAAGATTTTTGTGCAAACACAATAAAATCGGGCGTGACATAACACCTACCTTACATATATAGATAAATGATATATTTATTTTCCCCAAAACACCTATTCAGTCCCATATCGGTGATTTGTACGTCCGTAGAGTCCACATGAGAGTTAAAAGTAAGAGAGCCGTAAAGATAACGCACGAGCGTTGCACTTTCGGCGAACGTGCGTGTGTTGTACGGGTGTTGCAAGACGCCCTTCTTACTTCCTCTACGAAGCACGCATGTGCGAAATTTCATGAGTATGACACAAGTCACAATTAAGGAGTTCTAACTCCCATCATATACTGCTACTTTTTCTGCCTCCCAGACTCGAAAAACGCAAAGGACGCACGATAGAGCAGGTGAATATCGGAGATTCGTGGTTCGACGCTCCCTACCCGTGGCGGTTTGACAACACCGTGCAGCCCAAACGTCAAACCGTTGTGTTACGTCTTAATTTCTTCGGGCGACGTCTCTTAATGACGACGGATCATGTCGATAAAAGAGATATGTTACATTTTTTATTAAGATGAGAGAAGGTGAAAGTAAATCGTTTATGTCATCAGTATAATGTATACGTCACGGGGTAGATTAAACTTCACGCTTCTTTTTCGAGGATTTGCCGTTTTCATATTAAAAACTAACGTTATCGTTGTTTTTTTCCAATTGTTTTTTAACGAAAACAAAAATCTATCAAGCTAACCATTTCCTCGAGATCGAATATTTCTTGAATTAACATGAATACAACAACAACAACAACAACAACAACAACAACAACAACAACAACATCAACAACAACAATGCATTATTTTCATGCTTAATATCATAAAGTTTGGTAGTCATTCCCTCTAAGACACCATTATACCAATCACATACATAGGTCATTTTATTACCGTGGGTTACCGCCGATGATCATCTTGATAAAAAAACAATTCCCATTTGCTCTAAATGCCTTACGCAATGACACAGCTACCATATTGGCCTCACTCAATGATATTGTAGAAAAATGAACGCTGATAACAGGTATCTGTCGTTTATTTATTTTGAACGAGAAAAGCAATTTGATATACGTTTCCAGCGTTTTGAGTAAATGGACTCAAGTTCGCACTAAGTGCCTCGATTGCCATTTGATGCAGAACTGTTATCACATGAGCCATTGTCTCTGTATCAAAATTCAATTTTCCGTAGACATGGCTATTTGATACTCTCGCGTGCAGCCCGCTGGCACCTACTCTGGCGGTAAGTAACATTTTATCTGAAACATACGTTTAAAATCTCATACAGACAGACTCTACATCCTGACCTAGAACGCCTAAAAAATATCTCACCACACAAAACATTTAACTTATCAGGTGTAATGCTTTACTTCCGTCGAACCTGATACCTTGTTTTCCTGATCCGGCGACCGGTCTCCGGTTTTTTATTTAGGCTATCAAAAGACACTTCCGTTCTTAACAAAATTAATCCTGCAATATTCAAGGAAGTCACGGATGTTTTTGTCCGAGTTGCTTCTGACACCGAGTCACTACTGATGAAAAAATATCGCCACACGGTGGTAGAGAGACAAATCCACATCCATACTCAAAACGTCTATTCCACTAAACTACGAACATTAATTCTGAGATTATACGAAAAAAATATCTATTCATAAAATACTAGTAGTCATTAGAACCGAGGAGAATAGGTTTGCATTCAGTGTAATCTAGTTCTAAACACACTTTATGTTTGTATATATATATCGCCATCAAATTACTTATGTAATAATAATTGTACAAGAAACATTCTAATTTGATTTAACTTATAAATATTGAATTCTGCGTTGAATGCCTTACTCGTGCAGATAGGAAGACTTAGCCTTTATTTATCTCCAGGGGAGCTACACTCTACATTTCTACAGCATTAGATTCCTTTCAACCAATAATGCTCACCTAAGACCAAATTTGATCAAAATCCATTCAATGGTTCGGGACTAGTGGCGGTTTAAGTGACTGTCCTCGATTTCCTCTAATGCGTTGGTATTTCTGTCTGTTAAATAGTATTTTCCAACTTTTAATGAGGCTTTGAAATACGGTGCATTATTGCTTCTATTTTTAAACTTCTGAACTCAATCATTCATTTTGAAACTAAACTTTTATCTTATTTCTCAAAGTAGTACAAGTTTACGCTCATACGGAAAAAAAGAATTGGACTATTTTTGTTATTAATGTATACAAACATAATATTCTTAAGCAAAATTCAATGCTGACTTGAAACAGATTCAAGAATTTTGTCATCATAAAACTACGTTATATTCAAATCGTGTACTTAAAATGGATTTACAATGTAAAATTATACAAGAAATATCTTTAAAAAGATAAACGGCATAGTTTTAATTCTGGTGGTTATAATGTAAAACTGCTGGTGAAATAAATTAACGAACTAATGCGTTTCAGCACGGATAACAAAATTATATCAGTTTGAATCATTTTTGGTGATAATAAGACTGCATTTGAATCAGGAATATAATTTTATTAATTCATATTGCATTCAACCTTGACTTTGTTTTGTTTTTAACTGCATATTTGCATTTTGCATTTACCGCTACATTGAATATTATACGGCTGTATGAATCCCATCGGGTTATAGGCGCCTCTGATCATCCTGGTCTCGATACATCCCCCCGAACACTAGAATCCATACTATACCATAATCATCGGAGGAGATTATATACAGAATAAAACAGCGGTCATCATATAAAGACTTATAACTTACAAACAGCTAAAGGTCATGTTGCTTATTAGGAGAAGATGAGTTTTGTTCTCCGGTGATAAATAGGTCCAAATATTGGACTATAATATCTCGGAAACCTCAAAGGGTCCATTTTTATATTGATTTACGAAGCTCCGAATCCTATCTTTCGTAACCGCGCTCTTAAGTCAAGGGCAGACACATAAACACATGGCCGATATAAAATGCGATGGTAGAGATTGGGTACTGGAACCCTTAGTGAAGTGTGGGGTTCGATCCTAATCTGGGCTATTTGTGTTTCTCATGGTCGCGTGCTTTCGTGGCTGCGTCCTTGGGCAAGGCGATTTACCAAAATTGCTGTGATAAAATGAAAAGGTCCTTTCATACGTTGTTAAGCGAGACAACCTCCGTCTCAAAATGACCACAGAAAGTGATCACAGTCACAACGGTACCATTAGGCTTATCAACATCGCACAAGAAAACAGAAACATGAGGTTTCCGTCAAAATTAGCATCCATTGGCAGATAGATTAATATTTAAGGCAAACACTACATTTATAAAAACGCAGATAATAACGATGATAAAAAATAATAAGAAATAAAGAATAAATTAATAATTATAGAAAATAAATAGAAATATATTAAATTAAATAAAGTAAATAAAACAAACAAATAAATATAAATAAAACATATAAAAAAATTAATTATAAATCATTTCTAAAACATGGAAGCAAACTTTATATAAAATTAATGTGTTGAAGCGTGTCAGTAACCAAAAAAAAGACTTTTGGAATTTTTTAGTTTTACTGACCATGTTTAAGAAATAATTAACATTAATAATTCTATTCTACCATGTACTGTTTAGTTCTGAGATCTACCTCTTTCTAATAGAAAAACGGCAAAGGAACCCCGGGAAAAAACTTGTAATTTATTTCTTGAGCATTGCATTATTTTGTTGATAAAATATACATTTCTTTACAGGCACTACAGTACTACAATCAAGAACATCTATCATATGGCATTGATTTTTTAAATTTAAAAAAAAAGGAATGAAAAAAAAGCGGCTTTCGTAGGATTCGAACTCGCGTCGTGATAAAAAATGAGCAATCGGTTACAGTAACCTTATTCTTTCTGGGTGAATATTAGATAGATAACATTGTAACAGCCGTGACTCACGAGCGTGTGTTATTGACACGAGCGTGTGTTATTGGCACGAGCGTGTATTATTGGAAAATAATACACGGTTTAAAACCAATCAAAACTGGCGTTGCATAGCAAACATGGTAGAATAAAAGGTATACTCATGACTTTTCAGAACAAACCAGGTATTGGTTGACCAAGGCATCACTTTAACTTTCACCCCGGATATCGTCATTACAGTGCATCCTAAATCAGGAGATTCTACATTTTATTATATTTTGTTTCCTTAAAAAATCCTAAAAATTCTTAAAGTTAAATGGCCATTGCACTGGAAAAAAGCAAATATAAAGTAACTTTTTGATAAATGAGCGGAAACTACATTATGACGGGATGATGGCCAAGGGCACATGTAACACATCATGCCCCGGATCAGGGAAGAGAATAAGTCACCTGATATGATTTTTAAGATATACGTAATTCAGAAGAGGCGCCCATGTCTTGCAAATGCATTGGTAGTAAGCACAGAAGGAAAACTAATTTCATTTATCTGAAATACAGCTTTAATACCCTGAGGTGTATATTTACGTAGTAACTTCAATGAATTCAATCTGAGACATTTAATGTACATTTCTTTACAAATGTGCATTTCAAAAAGAAAACGTTTCTTCTGTCTTTCATCTTCTCAGTATAACATCGCCTTACAAACAAACTAAGAAGTTTAATCTTTATTTAATGATGGAATAATGTAAATTTAATGTAATTTTCAAATAGAGTAATTTGTGAGTTTTTTTTCATTTGGTTAAATTTCATGAAAAACTTATTTTTGTACTTTAAAATCAACGATAAGTAAACAGCTGAAAGTTCAGTATTTATCTAGACGTTTTCTAAATGAGAAATTAATGTTGATTGAAGGACTCGGTCTCAAAAGATTTATAGCCGCCATGTTCAATTCAAAATAAACTAAATTCACATTTTAACACATGCAAAACCATTTCAAATATCCCAGTTAACGCTGGCGGATTTAAGGGGCGGGGGCTAAGGGCAAAAACAAATTTGAAATTCGTATGAATCTATTCGTGAAATACATTAGAATCTTGGAATTTGCATATACATGTACCTGCTAAACGTTTTCCCGGGGCAGTACCCCGTAATTTGGCACGCCCACCTAACTGAAAATCCTGTATCCGACCTTGGTTAATATACTTGAATTAAAAGGATTTAATAATAAAATGATAAAAGTTAAAGTTTTAGGTAAACCGTAAACTTGATTTATTATGCAACAATTACGAAACAAGTTCATTGAACTTACACATGTATCAATCACACTTGTTGGCCTGGATTGAAGTGGGTGAGGGAAGGAAACTAAAGTAGTTGGGAGAAGTCTGTTTGGTTGTGCAGGAGACCTCATACTTCCGACCAGCGAGGCGAAAGGTACGCTGAGTGATGTACGTCATCGAAAGACGTTCGTATGATAAGGCCGCTGCATTACATTATATGTACTATTCAAAACTGTAACCATACTGAAAGAAACCCGACCTAATCATATACTGACAACAGGCTAACCAGGTTATACTAGCATGTGACCAAACGCCGGGACAAAAACCTATTCTATTGACTTTGGTTTGTCCCAATGCCCAAAGTTATTGCCAATGAATGCATAAGGAAAAGTTAGGATGTAGATTCTAAAAGTTAAAAATGTTGCACGTTTTCTCTGTCAAAGGGTTGGAACGAAACTCAGAAATGCCGCACAGGGTTCCATAAGCGATGATACTATGACCTCGGATGGTGTGTCTTTACCATATAAAACAGGTATATCAAATTCGCAAATCCAGAAGACCTACATGGTGTTGCGTGTATTGGATGGTAAGTATAAGAATAATCCGGGAGTCACTAAACCGATTACGAAAATAAAAAGTCGGAACACGACCCACAAACTCGGCTTTTGTATTGATCTGTACCGAAATCAGTCCGGTCTGTTACTGTTTGGTGATGATAGTTGGTTGTGACTGTGTGTAAGGATAGTTGATAGTTGGCTGTGACTGTGTGTAAGGATAGTTGGCTGTGACTGTGTGTAAGGATAGTTGGCTGTGACTGTGTGTAAGGATAGTTGGCTGTGACTGTGTGTAAGGATAGTTGGCTGTGACTGTGTGTAAGGGTAGTTGATAGTTGGCTGTGACTGTGTGTAAGGATAGTTGGCTGTGACTGTGTGTAAGGATAGTTGGCTGTGACTGTGTGTAAGGATAGTTGGCTGTGACTGTGTGTAAGGATAGTTGGCTGTGACTGTGTGTAAGGATAGTTGGCTGTGACTGTGTGTAAGGATAGTTGGCTGTGACTGTGTGTAAGGATAGTTGGCTGTGACTGTGTGTAAGGATAGTTGGCTATGACTGTGTGTAAGGATAGTTGGCTGTGACTGTGTGTAAGGATAGTTGGCTGTAACTGTGTGTAAGGATAGTTGGCTGTGACTGTGTGTAAGGATAGTTGGCTATGACTGTGTGTAAGGATAGTTGGCTGTGACTGTGTGTAAGGATAGTTGGCTGTGACTGTGTGTAAGGATAGTTGGCTGTGACTGTGTGTAAGGATAGTTGGCTGTGACTGTGTGTAAGGATAGTTGGCTGTGACTGTGTGTAAGGATAGTTGGCTGTGACTGTGTAAGGATAGTTGGCTGTGACTGTGTGTAAGGATAGTTGGCTGTGACTGTGTGTAAGGATAGTTGGCTGTGACTGTGTGTAAGGATAGTTGGCTGTGACTGTGTGTAAGGATAGTTGGCTGTGACTGTGTGTAAGGATAGTTGGCTGTGACTGTGTGTAAGGATAGTTGGCTGTGACTGTGTGTAAGGATAGTTGGCTGTGACTGTGTGTAAGGATAGTTGGCTGTGACTGTGTGTAAGGATAGTTGGCTGTGACTGTGTGTAAGGATAGTTGGCTGTGACTGTGTGTAAGGATAGTTGGCTGTGACTGTGTGTAAGGATAGTTGGCTGTGACTGTGTGTAAGGATAGTTGGCTGTGACTGTGTGTAAGGATAGTTGGCTGTGACTGTGTGTAAGGATAGTTGGCTGTGACTGTGTGTAAGGATAGTTGGCTGTGACTGTGTGTAAGCTTGGATAAGCGTGTGCGGTCTTCTGTACTTTTCCCCGAATCTCATGAATTATGCTTAGAAGAAAAAAACAACCAATTAATCCGGATCGTCACAAGCCATAACCGTTTTCCGTTTTTACGAGTGCATGGCACCTAAGGCTTACAGTTGACACAATGTTCGGGATTATGGTTAACAGAATCGTGTGGTGTACCAACTATTACATTGTGTTTGTAAATAGGAATAGGACGAATTGTAGATTGAACAAAGCCTAGGTGGGCGAATTGGCGTGTCTTCCAATGTCTGGTCAAATTCTCGCTTTACTGAATTAACGCGTATTGCGCCCATAAGGACTCGGGGGTGCCTGTGCGGATATACATCTAAGTATATAAGTAATTAAAATTCAAACACGAGAAGACATTTTACAATCCTCACAGGATATTAAATAGTGTCGGTTTAAAAATGTAATTGTTTTGGCAGAATTCTCTTTCCCAGATGCTGGTCACGCCTACAATTTGTTTGATCTCTCGGATTATCGCGAGATTTAATGTCTTGATGACGTCATCAAACATGTCGGCTACAGACGAAACGGAATTTCCAACTCTGTGTATTTGTTTAATTGACAGGATACCAGATGCTTCTTCAAAGCAACCCACATTCATTACAATCCTCGCCATCTTTATTGCAATATCTATGAACGAGTTTTATGTGAACTCCGGCCATAATTAACTAATATAACCAGTGTAGGAATTTAAGGGTTCTCAAATAAAAAACAAATAGATAAAAAGATTAAATCATTACTGCACTCAGACAAACAGGTGTGGCGATAATTTGACAGCGAAGGCAAAATTGTTTCCCAAACATTGGTAATAAAACAGATGGGAGTTTGTTGGTTACAAAGTTGGAGTTTAAGATAGAACGGAATATGATTATTTTTATACGAATTATATATGCGTATGATTCATAATTGAGTGGAACTGATTACTGGCGAAAATGAAAGTCATCTTTAAAGAGACTATAATGTTTAAAATATTTTGCAGAAAAAGTAATAAAACGTGATAGTTTGTGTCTGTTGCAAAACTATCATTTTATTTTATTACTAAAAATAAAAGTTTCTGTAACTAGCTCTTGGTTGATGTTTAAAAAAAAAGGATAAGTTAACAGAACGATCATATATTACCGATCGTAACCCAGTCGGAAAACCACTCGGACCTTTCCGTCTTTCTTCGGAAAAAAACAAGCTTTGTTTTCGACGGATGTAAATGACCTTGTTCCGCGAAGAACCATATGACCCATTCGGCTTTCTTCATAATAAATCGTGCATGGCCATGCTTATAAGCAGCAGTCGAAGTGAACAATGTTGTTATCCCGAAAATATGTACAAAACAGCGAAATTGACGGTATAGGCTCGTGCAACGCTTTGCTATGGGTATACTCAACTATTTACAGGGTGAACGCTCCATTTCCCGAGAGCGTTACCTGAGGTTAATAGTCGCTTTTAAAAACTATAAGCCAACAACGGGCATGACTCGTATTGGTTTGGCATTGTGACATGCCCCATTAGCACAATGATGTCATTAAAAACGTCGTCCTGCTTGATTGGTCCACTGACTGACTATAGTGTGATCACACTGAAATTCCACACCGGAACACAGTAGCGTGACAACCCACAAAACCCCACAAGAACCAGATCTTACTCCAAGCCAACCGTTAACGCTGAGACCGGCATGTATCAATATTTTTATTTGCCTGTCTCGGTCACGTCGGGACAGAACATGAATCCTTCCTCATATAGGTGAACGCTATACTAAAGGCCACTGGCACTATCAGGGGAAACAATTGGAAGAAGAATGTTTTTAAGAAAAAGGAAGAAAACATATTTAGGATCCTTAACATAGCCGCCTCTCGGGCCCTTCCAAAACAAACAATATTGGCAGCAGATTCAATTCTTACGTACTACCTATAGTCGTCAATGGGCATTGGATGGATACCAATGTAGTCAATTGATCCAATGATAAAGAAGTGAATGGATAACAGCCAGGGCCATTTCGAGGCGGCGGTTTCTTGTAGTAGCTGGTGACTACCTCACTGAGCAACATACGGTAGGCCTGTCGAATGCCATCCAGAGTAATAAGGTTAAAGTGTCTTGCTCCAGGATGTAACCACAGACTTGCCCGCTTCTTAGCTTCCCGAGAACCACATATCGCTACAGGGAGCGTCGAGCAACACACGTGAGATTACATAGATTGACGCTCTTAGCGACTGAGCTATCACAGGTCCTTGACATAAATATATGGCTCACTGATAAATTACATATTATCACATAGGCAGTATATTTGGTGATCTATGTCAGGTCCCTGTGATATTCACATACGCCACATGTATTCATAAATTATATAAATGAATTTAGTTCTAATCGCATGTTTTGGTTCGATCTGGTTGGTTTATTTTGTTTAACGTCCTATTGACAGCAAGGGTCATTTAAGGACTTGCCAGGGTTTGGAAGTGGAAGAAAGTCGGAGTATCCGAAGAAAAATCACCGGCCTACGGTCAGTACCTGGCAACTGCCCCACGTTAGGTTTCGAACTCACAACCCAGAGGTGAAGGACTAGTGATAAAGTGTCGGGACACCTTAACCACTCGGCCACCGCAGCCCCTTAATCACAGGTACATGTATTTTATTTTGGTACACTACATGAATACACTACAATGATCGTAAATTATAATGTATATGCAAGGTACAGCAATGGTTTCTGCTCCTAAAACGTCGTACAATCGATTTACAATTATCACGTTTACAGTAAAAAAAAAGATGTAGATATACATGTATCTTCCTTAATTACCCAATTCTATATCTGAGTTAAATTGTCAACTGAAGATAAAACCATTTCGGTACGCTATCTAACGCCATCTTCTCCTGTGCCTTGGAAGTCCCTGGTCGTACCGACATACCAAGTATGATAGTTCAGGTATAAAACTATGAACGAGGTATGTACCAGGAGTCTGTATTTTGGTACATTTATTTTATTTACAATTGCAAAACAAGTTATATACCTTTATTTGAGAACAGGAACCGGTGTATTAACAAAATCGTAATTCTTACTCAAAGTCGATAAAAAGAATGCAAATATGAAAAAAATATCATTCACGGAGACCCTTGAAAATGCACAAGGAAAATAGACATGGTGTTCCGGAAGAATTAGCGTCTCCAGATTTACTGACGACACCCGCCATACAATTATAGGTCAAATCCTAATTATTCAAGGTCAAATGACCGACGCAATGACTATGCTTTTATTTTGACCCATCTGGCTATATACCTAGAATCATTAGACGAAATATAAGTTGTAGTTCATCTAAAAATAATCTTATAACTGTCAATCACATGATTATCTGATTACTTTTTTCATGATTGTGTTTCTCGACATATCTACTAGTAGGGATTTACAGAAAGAGGCTAAAGCTGTACAGTATTTCTTTCTGTCAGTCAAGTAATAAAGGTCCTTTAGCGACTTTAACGCAAAACTTAAAATCTAGCGGTTTATTTTGTTGATTTATGGCAGATAGGACCAACATATTTAATGTACAAGCTTACCCGATAATACTTAGTAATACCCGATAAAACTTGGAAAAAATAAATAAATCTTTTCTGAACAGAAAACACTGAATGAATGTGAAGAATGTACTAGTCAGCAGGTGTCGCTGTAACACTGATTTATACGCGATGAATGTCTTGTTTTATCACCAGCCAAGGTGTATGGGATTTATCCTTCCGCTGCGGAAAGAGTGCGCGCATTCCTCGCAGATATCGCCCTTGCACGTGCCATATTGGCCAGCTGTTCGTTCCATCACGTGCCGAAGTTAATACGGAGAAGTGTTTGCTATCTGTTTGTGTTGAGGTATTTGACAACCAATAGAGGTTCCGCTATGTTTACATTGCTCTTTAGCCAAGTGTTAAATTGTAATCAGCGAGGCTGAGCTATTCGGAACTTTGACTTAACGCTTGTTTACATACGATTTATGCGCGCCACTGACGTCATCAGAGCGAGATGTCGCTCTTCTTATCCATCTAGATTACACAAGATCGACATAACATTCATTTCTAAATTTGAAGATAAACTTATGATTGTAGGTTGTGTTCTTTGGCATTAATTTTACAAAGTTTTGATAAACCAATTGACTTGTAATAAGTGTCTTTTTCATTCTCCGTCTATAGCCCACGCACGTATATATGTATCAATATAATACGTCAATGTTTATACTAACCACACTCATAACTAATGTATTTTTGGTTTATTTTGTTTAACGTCCTATTAACAGCCAGAGTCATTTAGAACGTGCCAGGTTTTGGAGGTGGAGGAAAGCTACCCGGGGGAAAAGCACCGGCCTACAGTCAGTACCTGGCAACTGCCCCACGTAGATTTCGAACTCGCAACCCAGAGGTGGAGGGCTAGTGATAAAGTGTCGGGACACTTTAACCACTCGGCCACCGCGGCCGCTGATAACTAATGTAACCGGATCAAGAATTCACTAATGTGTGTAACGAAACCTCTCTAATATGACACTTCTTGTGCCATGACGCAATATAACAGAGAAAAGGTCAGTAGTTTTTTTTTTTTAAATAAGAAATTGAAGTTGGATTTATGCTGGCCATTTGACGTATTGCAGCAATCTTTATGGCTAGAGGTTCAGCTTATCTCGACAAAGCTCGGAACCAGATCTTAAATCTCGGGAAATTACGTCAAAGCTCGGAATCAAATCTGCAGAAAAATCGCGACACTTCCTTCGCCGGAAGTAATCCATTCATCATATATATTCCAATTAATAAATCAGTACATGAGAACGTAGTGTCAGAGTAAACGATTTTTCGATTGCTATAAAACATGCTCAGACACCTGCGAAGTGCACTTTTCAAACAGATGCCTATAAATTCAATGTAGAACGCTAAGCAATCCGGATAATCCGCTTTCGACTTCATTTTTAGTTCTTTAAATTATATCCGGTTTCTGATTACATATATATTGTATGCTGTTATAGTAGCAAAAGAGTTCTTTTGGTTGATATTGTATAATGAAAGAGAAAAAAATATTAAGGATATAAAATGGAAAAGACCTACGCCAGTCTCCTGAATCATACTCCTCGTTTGCACATACAAATGTAGATTATAAAGTAGCTAATTCATGTCGTAATTAAAAAACTATAAATAGAACATAACATTGTTGATTTATAGATCCAACAGAGAAACAGTGAGAAAGAGAAACTGGGTAAACTAGATTTATTTGAAAAGAAAAACAAATACCATGTCGAAAAAAAACAATTTTTTGTTTGTAAACGAAACAGTTACTCAAAACAGTGTTTAAGACATAATTGAGAGAAACTGCGGCTTTTTGGAAATTCGCTTGACTATATTTGTTTGTTTTCAGGGGTTTAACGACCTCGCAACACCCGGGGATACTAATATCCAAAGCGATCGTAATTTCTTTATCTGGAATTTGTATTTTCATTTTACTGTAAAAGTTGAAATTTTGTAAATCATAACATTTCGTGGGTTGATTGAGTCGCTATATGATACGCAATGTTAAATGTACATCGTGAAGTTTCAAGAACAGAATGCAGGAAACATACATTATATGTATTACATTAATATTTAAAACGAGCGATACAGAAGAGGAAAACCTCGAGACAAGATGGAGGGGGGAAATGGGATAGGAATATATTTGTTTTATGTAGACAGGATAAGTGTGGTGAAGGTGTTACCTGTAATGAGAAAAGCACATGCATTACATTCCAATATTGCGTGCCAAACGTTCGAAATGCTTTGTCTTCTTCATACCATTTGGAGAACTGAAATTATTCCGCCTATACTGTTGCAGTGATAGACCGCTCCCCGGTGCCATTTCCCAGGTTGCAAGTTTTCAGACATATCAGACTATAAGACATTAACAGTGCTATGTCGCACTTTTACGATTCAATTTCATATACATGTACATGTAGACATAAACTGGCGGTTTATTGGATAAAGAATTATATGTTTGTCTGGCTTTCGAGGGACAAAAAAGTGTCTCCGTGTTGCTAATACTGCATTCATTGCATGCTAATTTTTTTTTTATTTCATCAGGACACAGAATAATTTCTACAATTTCATTTGATTTCAAAATGAAAAACAACAACAACAACAACAGCCAAACGGTGTATATTTTTTATGAATTAAGTATAATCTGCACTTGTCATCTTTCAAATCTTTCAAGCGGAATATTAAATTAGAAAGATAGAAATTGAAGTACGTTTCTGGATAAACCGTGTATTAGAATTTTAAAAATGTTTCGGTTGTGATTATGAAATATTTATTGTGTTATGAAAATTGGATTTGTTAATAATTACAATTCTGTCAAAGAAATATTATATTTTATCAACACACACAAAGACGGCATATCTAACGATGGACGGACGTAAAATCAACCACCCTGTCTCTACGCTTACGGGGGCAACAGTAGTGGTGCAATGTGCTAACACTTTAAGGTACTTCAGAGTGGGATTGAAAATTTTGAGTGAATTTAAAATACAGATACAATTTTTGATTGCTTATTTCTCTGCCATTTTAAAATCGCCACAAAAACGTCGTGAAGTACACAATCGGGATGAGTGTTGGAGAAGCGTGTTAGTTCAAGTAAGAAAACATTCAAAGATCTTAACATGTACTATTTAGTGACACTGTAAAACCGGGAATATTCGAGGGTATTTATAGTAAGTTTACTGTAACAATGTAAAATCAGGAACATTCGAGGGTATTTATAGTAAAAATGTAAAATCAGGAACATTCGAGGGTATGTATAGTAAAAATGTAAAACCGGGAACATTCGAGGGTATGCCTAGTAACATTGAAAATCCGGAACCATTTGACGGTATTGATAGTAACAATGTAAAATCAGGAACATTCGAGGGTATGTATAGTAAAAATGCAAAATCAGGAAACATTCGAGGGTATTTATAGTAAAAATGTAAAACCGGGAACATTAGAGGGTATTTATAGTAACAATGTAAAATCCTGAAACATTTGACGGTATTTATACTAACAATGTAAAATCAGGAACATTCGAGGTATTTATAGTAATAATGTTAAACCAAAAACATTCTAGGGTACTTATAGTAACACTGTGAAACCGGGAATATTCGAGGTTATTGATAGTAATAATATTACATCAGGAACATTCGAGGGTTTAATATTAACAATGTAAAACCGAGATTATTCTAAAGTTTTATAGTGACATTCATGGGTATTAATAGTACATGTAACAATGTTAACTGTGAACATTCGAGGGTATTCATAGTAACACTTTAATCCCGGGAACATTCGAGAGTATTTATAGTAACACTTTAATCCCGAGAACATTCGAGGGTATTTATAGAAACTTTGTAAAATTGGGAACATCCGATGGTATTTACATTATAAATTCCGAACATTCGAGGGTATTTATAGTAACAGTTTTAAATCGGGAACATTCGATGGTTTTTTATTAACACTGTAAAACCGGGAACATTCAAGGTTATTATAGCAACAATGTAAAACCGGAAACACTTAAGGATTTTTCATAGTAACAATGTAAAACAGGGAACATTCGAGGGTATTTTTAGTAACAATGTAAAACCCGAAACATTCGACGGTATTTATAGTACCAGTGATTTTGTGGTTTGTTAAAAGAACATTTTTCGGTTTGTTTGTAGTTAATTTTAGGTTAATAAACATTTTTTTATATTTTGATATACTTATTTTCACGGTTTACGTACAGTATAACTCTCGAAACACTCGAAAATATAAGAGCAAATGGAAAATTGAATCTACCGTCGACATAACATGTACAACAATACGTAAGTAGCTTATATAGATACACAACAATATATACTATATAAACCGTGGATAAAGTTTTCACTTCCCTGATAAAAATATTTATAAAGCTTAAACGTTTGAGCTCCATGCAGTCTCCATAAAATTCTGATCCTACGATCCCACAGGAGATAAATCATCCAAATTTTACTGCTAGCTGTCTCAATTCTATCGGAAAATTGTAAAAACTTTAGGATATCTATGTCATTTGCTGCGCGTTCTCGGCACACGGGGTCACCATGCCAACTGAAATGGAATTGCTATGTCGAAAGGTCGATCGGTAGGAACCGTCGACCGTCCAAAGTTATCAATTCAGATAACGCACATGGAATTTTCAAATCAAATTGAAATTGAAAATAAAATGGTTATTATTTTATATGATGATTTTGAAAGAAAAAAAAAAATCTATTATGCAATAGCACACAGCGCAGCTAGCCGTTAGCTACAAGGTCGTCTTCGATTTTATTCGTGTCATTTCAGATCGGCTTCGTCCCGGAATTGGCTACACATTTGATGCGTTCAATTTTATAAAACATTTGAAATTCAATTTTTGTTTGAATGTATGACATGACAAATTCAAAGCGTGGAAATCCAAGCGTCTTTTTTTAGTTTTTTTCTCTGTTCTCTAAAGCTGCAATCGGAACATCTCTCCCACGTCTCCAGTTTCGTTGAAAATGACGAGGGATTCCGATTGTTTAAATCCGGAAGTGTGTAATAAACTAACAAACAAGATTGAAAGCCGGAATTCTTGTCAACTTCGATTTTCGCAACATAAAAAGATAAATGTAGTAAAAAATAACAGAAAACAATATTTTTATTTTATTATGAACAAAATGATCTCTGAAGAACGTATCGAATACTTAAGATGCCTCACACCTATACAGATGAAACCCCTTTGCGGGCCTCTTTCCACGAGAAATTGAGGCCAAAAACGGGGCATTTACAAACATTTACAATGTGTATTGTACCTTTGTCAACACTAGTATTTTTTTCATAAACTGCACAATACATCTTGATGCTTTCTTTTTAAGCAGGTGATTTTACTAATTATAAAGTAATATATATAAATGTCCAAACATTAGAAAATTGGGGTTTAACTTCTTAATTTCAAAAATCAACAAATAGTGACTTGTTCAATGTGATGATGTGACGCCGTAGATGGGAAGTGTGGTGGTCGTAGAGGATACATTAGATCTATGGAAGTAGAAATTCAGAGAGAGTCGCAAACGAGGCTTCCGGAAGCTGTAGATGTGATATCCGTACTTCCGGATACAATTTATTTTAAAATTGTGTTAAGAAAATGAACACAGTAAAACCGACATATACAGTTTTTTATTTATCGGATTCATCCGAGACGTCTGACAATTACAACAATAGGAAGAAAGTATAAATCTTCTAGAAAAAAATAAACAATTGATTGAGTATGAAAAATGAAAACTAGTGCCAAGATTTCTTCGTTTATCACATCCATTGTACATAACAGCCGGTTGGCCGCCCCCTTTTGTCAATCATCGTTTAAAATGTACCCATAAGCTGGTTTTGATTTCTGCAATATTTTTTTTTCTGTGCTTCAAGCGCCGATGTTATCAAACCCAATCTTTTCCAGTGTGTATTTCTTGTTTGTTTGTTTTGTTTGTATTTTGCTCTTTTTATGTTTGTTTATTTTGTCAGGATTCGAACACAAATCCTCCGAACTCTAGACGGACACTTTAATCTGAACGAGTTATTGCCCTCTACACTTCATCCCATCTGTGACATCTCTTAATGTGTCATCCCACTAGTAGCCACATAATACTGTATGTAACACATTGTGTAAGTTATTTTTAGTTTTTATTCCTACTAGTTTTTAAGGATTCATTGCGATCAAGGTATCCATATATCATCTAATCGACGAGTTGTCACTATGATCAAGTCATGATATCGGGCCGACTAGCACACTGCGCCCTTAAAACGTTCTTTATAAGAACTTGGATGTAGCCCAGTGGTATAAGCTGCGGGTATTTCTAGCTTTGTGATTCGGGTGCTGTAGATCATGAGTTCGAGGCCCGGCCATGGAACGAGTTATAAAATTGTCTTAATTCATCATTTGTGTTATTATATACCGGTATTGTATATATATACATGTATGTAAGGGGCATACACGATATGGTTCTGAAGTGCATTCAAAACTTTTTAAGCATACAGGAAAACAGATAAACAAAGCCAACTAGCATGCAAACAATAAATAAAATACAGGTACTTTATTAGTTTTTCAAAGAATCGTGTACTCAGAATTACTGATAGTTGTATTTCACTGCATTGGAACTTCGTTTTATGTCAAAGATATGGGGATGTTTACGTGAAATATATTAGTATTTTATTTCTCTACTGCCAGTTTGACCTAATTGTAAAACAGCTTGTCGGGTCATAAATCCGGATTCAAAACGCATATCACAGACATCTAAAGCCCGGTCAGGCATAAACTGTATACAGAAGTTTCGATTATATCTTTATGTTTGTATTTTAGTGTTAAAACACGAGGTTGTTAGACAGCTTCCATTTACATGATGATATAATTTGATATTTCATAGTTTATACAGGTGTTTTCACAACAGTAATTACACACATGTACATTTCATTTGTTTATTTATTTTTTATCGCCAGCATATCTTCACTTAGATGTGTTTCATTTTGCATTTGGAATTTAGCAATAAAAGCTCCACAGAATCTATAATGTCAGTCTGATTACGTCACGACAGATATAGAGCATGTATTCTGTTAAAGCGACATATCCGTATACTGTTAAAGCGACATATTCGTACTCTGTTAAAGCGACATATCCGTATTCTGTTAAAGCGACATATCCATTTTCGGTTAAAGCGACATAAATACGGATATTCGTATTCTGTTAAAGCGACATATTCTTATTCTGTTAAAGCGACATATCCATATTCTGTTTAAGCAACATATTCGTACACTGTTTTAGCGACATATCCGTATTCTGTTAAAGAGACATATCAGTATTCTGTTAAAGAGACATATCCGTATTCTGTTAAAGCGACACATCCGTATTCTGTTAAAGCGACATATCCGTTTTCGGTTAAAGCGACATATCCGTATTCTGTTAAAGCGACATATCCGTTTTCGGTTAAAGCGACATATCCGTATTCTGTTAAAGCGACATATTCGTATTCTGTTAAAGCGACATATTCTTATTCTGTTAAAACGACATATCCGTATTCTGTTAAAGAGACATATCTGTATTCTGTTAAAGCGACATATTCGTACTCTGTTTAAGCGACATATTCGTACTCTGTTTTGGCGACATATCCGTATTCTGTTAAAGAGACATATCCGTATTCTGTTAAAGCGACATATTCGTATTCTGTTAAAGCGACATATTCTTATTCTGTTAAAGCGACATATCCGTATTCTGTTAAAGCGACATATTCGTACTCTATTAAAACGACATATCCGTATTCTGTTAAAGAGACATATCTGTATTCTGTTAAAGCGACATATTCGTACTCTGTTTAAGCGACATATTCGTACTCTGTTTTGGCGACATATCCGTATTCTGTTAAAGAGACATATCCGTATTCTGTTAAAGCGCCATATTGTATTCTGTTAAAGCGACATATCCGTATTCTGTTAAAGCGACATATCCGTATTCTGTTAAAGCGACATATTCGTATTCTGTTAAAGCGACATATCCGTATTCTGTTAAAGCGACATATCCGTATTCTGTTAAAGCGACATATTCGTACTCTGTTAAAGCGACATATCCGTATTCTGTTAAAGCGACATATCCGTATTCTGTTAAAGCGACATATTCGTATTCTGTTAAAGCGACATATCCGTATTCTGTTAAAGCGACATATTCGTACTCTGTTAAAGCGACATATCCGTATTCTGTTAAAGCGACATATCCGTTTTCGGTTAAAGCGACATATCCGTATTCTGTTAAAGCGACATATTCGTATTCTGTTAAAGCGACATATTCTTATTCTGTTAAAACGACATATCCGTATTCTGTTAAAGAGACATATCTGTATTCTGTTAAAGCGACATATTCGTACTCTGTTTAAGCGACATATTCGTACTCTGTTTTGGCGACATATCCGTATTCTGTTAAAGAGACATATCCGTATTCTGTTAAAGCGACATATTCGTATTCTGTTAAAGCGACATATTCTTATTCTGTTAAAGCGACATATCCGTATTCTGTTAAAGCGACATATTCGTACTCTATTAAAACGACATATCCGTATTCTGTTAAAGAGACATATCTGTATTCTGTTAAAGCGACATATTCGTACTCTGTTTAAGCGACATATTCGTACTCTGTTTTGGCGACATATCCGTATTCTGTTAAAGAGACATATCCGTATTCTGTTAAAGCGCCATATTGTATTCTGTTAAAGCGACATATCCGTATTCTGTTAAAGCGACATATCCGTATTCTGTTAAAGCGACATATTCGTATTCTGTTAAAGCGACATATCCGTATTCTGTTAAAGCGACATATCCGTATTCTGTTAAAGCGACATATTCGTACTCTGTTAAAGCGACATATCCGTATTCTGTTAAAGCGACATATCTGTATTCTGTTAAAGCGACATATTCGTATTCTGTTAAAGCGACATATCCGTATTCTGTTAAAGCGACATATTCGTATTCTGTTAAAGCGACATATCCGTATTCTTTCAGAGCTTTTTTTGTTAAATACAGTAACATGGAGAACTATGGTGTATATGTGCGTCTATTGAACGTTAATCGTTTTACGTCCGATGAAGACTGTTCGGATCGTTCCGCCATATATTGCAGTATTGTTGAGTAATAACTATCTAGACTGATCAATGCGTGACGCCATTAAACTCGAATACACGTACCTTCTTTAGTAGTATATGTATATCTCTCCACTTGACTGCACTAATAAATACTCCGGGATCGAAGCCAAGAGAGAGTAGAAAAAAACTACGGCAGGCAATCTAGTCTACGATGTCATACACTAATTATGACGGAAATTGACGAAAGCTTACAATCGATGTCCGTAATCTTTCGGAACTGATGACAAAAAGGTTCGTCTCGTAGTTTTGTAAAACAGTTTATTTCCAGAACAGATCTAAATTATGGAAAAAGAAATAATAAGAAACTTTTAAAGTCAACTTGCTGTCTTTAAAATAACTATTAAAACTAAATTGTATGTTTAAACTGTTTTATTATGTTATATAACGGATATACGCTAAACAGACACGTTTAGAACAGAATCTAGTTTTAATGTAATTATATATAGATTCTTTACAATCGGAGTACCACCCATTTATTGTAATCGTGTGAAGCGCCATTCGAATGCTCTCCTGATGAGCGCACATCGGGCATTCCGTTTAGGGACTCTCGTTTAATTTTCTATACGCCCTTTTTATGAACTTCTTTTGCTGTATACAATATTTAGAGTTTTCAATAATATAAATAAAACGATTAATTTTCATATAGACTTGTATGATTTTCAATTTAGAAATGTTAATATATTTTCCGGAAATGTAGCTTTAAATGTAATATGTCACGAGATCTGTTTCACATACAGCGAGAGTACGTGACACAAACATATGACCAGTTCGATCTATTTTACAACAGCCGGGTAATGTATACACATGTTAGGTGACACATTCACTACATCAAATGTGTCATCGACTTTCCTATTGTGGCAATTGACTCTGATGTTCCTATGAACCTGCTTTTCATTTTTGAACTGAAATTTTTGAAACCTGATATGCTCTACAGAAATTGCAAAAAAACCCACCAAAAAACAAACAAAAAAAAACAAAAAAAAACACCCTATTATTTTCACTCCAATAATAAATTTGTCTGAATTGTTACAATTAAAATTTGATTTTTCCTCCTGTGACCTTTGACTCAGTAGAATTCACGGGCGCACATAAAAGCTGATGTTTAGAATAGCATGGCGTATGTACATATGTAGCTGACCTTAAATATCTTCCTGCAAAAATATGCTTATCACTGAGTGTACATTAATCCGTAAATAAAATTCATCTTGTTTAGTGAAATTTTGTCTCGAAATATTCACCTTCTGTCATATCTGTATGGACTGATACGTCATCAATGATGACGTCATGTGAGGTTACTTTGGTTTTTCCTGTAAAGATTTCTATTCAAATAAAGAGTGTCATTGTCCTTCTTTTTCTTTTGTATAACAATTATTGTCAAACCTTATTATTTGCTTGGTTGACCACTCAGTGAACAGTAAGGCCATTTTGAGGTGTAGTAGCCTTGTAGTAGCTGGTCGCTACCTCACTAAATAACATTATCAAGACTCGTCGTATTGTACCCAGAGAAAAGGTCACAATCATTACATCAATGACCGGCTGTCTCTTCTCCCGTGAAAATGAAAACCATCCTTCGAGGGATAATTTAGTCCGGATCTTCAGAAGAGGTCAAATTGGAGTTCTTGTGGCCCAGTAGACGGAACATAACGAAATATGACATAACAGGTCGCAGAACATGTGTGTACATTGTTTGTTTTTTTGTTTACTGTGTTAATCGCCCCTTAAACAGACATGGTCATTTTGAGGCGGGTCTCCTTGTAGTAGTTGGTGACTACTTCACTGAAAAACATGAAGGAGGCCAGTCGCATGCTATTCAGAGAAATGAGGTAAAGTGTCTTGCCCTATGACACAACCATATCAACACAGACTGGTCTCTTTCACATCTTCACGAGAAACACAAACCGACGCGGGTAAGAAGCGTCGAACCACGCACCTCGGATCTTCACGTGGCCGTCGCTCTAACTGGCAGAATTATCGCGACCCATTCTGTGTAAACGTATACGATCTATTTCATCAACTTTAAGTGCAAGTGATTTCTTGATTGGTACACCGCTGAGCAATTACATAGTACATATGTTGGAAATGCAAACATCATCGTTGAATACGCTGCAAATTATTAAATGCTGTCCTATCGATTAAATTCATGAAAACTTTATTTTGTAAATTACATTGTGTCGCTGATCTAATGAAACTAGAATTTTTTTTTTATTAATTCTTGTTTCACAGACATATCCAAGGATTATACGTATATCTAGGAACAAGATAAATGGAATCCCAAATTTCAGATATGTTTTACCGGAAGGTTTCGTTATATATAAATGTACCGACAATAATATAAATCAATGATTGAAAAGATGAAAACAATACACGGCTCATTTTATAGTACACAATGTGTTGTTATGTATTATTCCATGATCATAAAACATAATGAATGCCTTTTTATATTGTTATACCGTAACCAAGCTTCGGCTTTTGAGAAGCAGACTATAACTATATTCTAGTTTAGGTGCTAATGTGAAACAGAAAATATCTAACCTCTTGTTTAGAGAAAATCTCTACTTGTTCAGACAAATACGAGATTATCGATGCTATTTGATGACGTCAGGTATTTTAAAACCTATGGTCTGATCAATTGGATATTGTTCGAGAACTCCAAAGCCCAACTCCAGGCACTGTAGGACTGTGCTTGTACATAATCATTTTATACACGAAGCCCAACTAAACACAACCATATATACCTTTTTGTTTAATTGCGATGTATATATAAAAAAAACAGTACCTTCGCCCCTTTAACATTCAATCTTGTGCTTCCATGTGATCATTTTTACTGTATAAATGTGTTTTTTCATGGGACTAATAATTTCACAGTTATCTCATTCGGAACCAGCTCACGGATACTACATTTCGCGGTTGTCCCAGACGAATCTACTGGCGAATATATAGGTGAGTATTGATGGTAAATACAGGTGAGTATTGATGGTGAATACAGGTGAGTATTGATGGTGAATACAGGTGAGTATTGATGGTAAATACTGGTGAGTATTGATGGTAAATACAGGTGAGTATTGATGGTAAATACAGGTGAGTATTGATGGTAAATAGTGGTGAGTATTGATGGTAAATATAGCTGAGTATTGATGGTAAATACAGGTGAGTATTGATGGTTAATACAGATGAGTATTGATGGTAAATACAGGTGAGTATTGATGGTAAATACAGGTGAATATTGATGGTGAATACAGGTGAGTATTGATGGTAAATACTGGTGAGTATTGATGGTAAATATAGGTGAGTATTGATGGTGCAATGTAAATACAGGTGAGTATTGATAGTAAATACAGGTGGGTATTGATGGTAAATACAGGTGAGTATTGATGGTAAATACTGGTGAGTATTGATGGTGAATACAGGTGAGTATTGATGGTAAATACAGGTGAGTATTGATGGTAAATATAGTATAGGTGAGTATTGATGGTAAATACAGGTGAGTATTGATGGTAAATACTGGTGAGTATTGATGGTAAATACTGGTGAGTGTTGATGGTAAATACAGGTGGGTATTGATGGTAAATACTGGTGAGTATTGATGGTAAATACAGGAGAGTATTGATGGTAAATACTGGTGAGTATTGATGGTAAATACAGGTGAGTATTGATGGTAAATACTGGTGAGTATTGATGGTAAATACAGGTGAGTATTGATGGTAAATACTGGTGAGTATTGATGGTAAATACAGGTGAGTATTGATGGTAAATACAGGTGAGTATTGATGGTAAATACTGGTGAGTATTGATGGTAAATACTGGTGAGTATTGATGGTAAATACAGGTGAGTATTGATGGTAAACATAGGCGAGTATTGATGGTAAATACAGGTGAGTATTGATGGTGAATACAGGTGAGTATTGATGGTCAATACAGGTGAATATTGATGGTAAATACTGGTGAGTATCCATGGTAAATACTGGTGAGTATTGATGATGAATACAGGTGAGTATTGATGGTTATTATTGGTGAGTATTGATGGTGAATACAGGTGAGTATTGATGATGAATACAGGTGATTATTGATGGTTATTATTGGTGAGTATTGATGGTAAATACAGGTGAGTATTGATGGTGAATACAGGTGAGTATTGATGGTAAATACTGGTGAGTATTGATGGTAAATACAGGTGAGTATTGATGGTAAATACAGGTGAGTATTGATGATGAATACAGGTGAGTATTGATGGCTATTATTGGTGAGTATTGATGGTGAATACAGGTGAGTATTGATGGTGATTACAGGTGAGTAATGATGGTAAATACTGGTGAGTATTGATGGTAAATACAGGTGAGTATTGATGGTAAATAGTGGTGAGTATTGATGGTAAATATAGGTGAGTATTGATGGTAAATACAGGTGAGTATTGATGGTGAATACAGATGAGTATTGATGGTAAATACAGGTGAGTATTGATGGTAAATACAGGTGAGTATTGATGGTAAATACAGGTGAGTATTGATGGTGAATACAGGTGAGTATTGATGGTAAATACAGGTGAGTATTGATGGTAAATACAGGTGAGTATTGATGGTAAATACAGGTGGGTATTGATGGTAAATACAGGTGAGAATTGATGGTAAATACAGGTGAGTATTGATGGTAAATACAGGTGAGTATTGATGGTAAATACAGGTGGGTATTGATGGTAAATACAGGTGAGTAATGATGGTAAATACTGGTGAGTATTGATGGTGAATACAGGTGAGTATTGATGGTAAATACAGGTGAGTATTGATGGTAAATACAGGTGAGTATTGATGGTAAATATAGTATAGGTGAGTATTGATGGTAAATACAGGTGAGTATTGATGGTAAATACTGGTGAGTATTGATGGTAAATACTGGTGAGTATTGATGGTAAATACTGGTGAGTATTGATGGTAAATACAGGTGAGTATTTATGGTAAATACTGGTGAGTATTGATGGTAAATACAGGTGAGTATTGATGGTAAATACAGGTGAGTATTGATGGTAAATACAGGTGAGTATTGATGGTAAATACTGCTGAGTATTGATGGTAAATACTGGTGAGTATTGATGGTAAATACAGGTGAGTATCGATGGTAAACATAGGCGAGTATTGATGGTAAATACAGGTGAGTATTGATAGTAAATACAGGTGAGTATTGATGGTAAATACAGGTGAGTATTGATGGTAAATATAGTATAGGTGAGTATTGATGGTAAATATAGGTGAGTATTGATGGTAAATACAGGTGAATATTGATGGTAAATACATGTGAGTATTGATAGTGAATACAGGTGAATATTGATGGTAAATACTGGTGAGTATTGATAGTGAATACAGGTGAGTATTGATGGTAAATACTGGTGAGTATTGATGGTAAATAAAGGTGAGTATTGATGGTGCAATGTAAATACAGGTGAGTATTGATAGTAAATACTGCCGAGTATTGATGGTGAATACAGGTGAGTATTGATGGTAAAGATAGGTGAGTATTGATGGTGCAATGTAAATACAGGAGTATTCCTGAATGTTGACCGACATTCGACTTTGAACTGTGGACTCATTTGAAAAACGCAATAACAGGGTATACAGACAACACAATTCAATTAGTTTGCAGTATTTTCATCAACAATTTTAATAACGATATCTTAAATAGATATGATTAACACACGCCATATACTATCTCATTAGCTCGGTAAGTATCATTGTATACATACAGGTGTTACATCTTACATAACAACATTGATCCCATACATATACATTCATCCCAACCACACAAGTAAACAAAACCACAAACATGTCCACAGCCATCTAATACAGATGAAAACAATAACACACATACAGATTTACAGGTATACCTCACATACAGATTTACAGGTATACTTCACATACAGATTTACAGGTATACCTCACATACAGATTTACAGGTATACCTCACATACAGATTTACAGGTATACCTCACATACAGATTTACAGGTATTCCTCCTCACATACAGATTTACAGGTATACCTCACATACAGATTTACAGGTATACCACACATACAGATTTACAGGTATACCTCACATACAGATTTACAGGTATACCACACATACAGATTTACAGGTATACCTCACTTACAGATTTACAGGTATACCACACATACAGATTTACAGGTATTCCTCCTCACATACAGATTTACAGGTATACCTCACATACAGATTTACAGGTATACCTCACTTACAGATTTACAGGTATACCACACATACAGATTTACAGGTATTCCTCCTCACATACAGATTTACAGGTATTCCTCACATACAGATTAACAGGTATACCTCACATACAGATGTACAGGTATACGTCACATACAGATTTACAGGTATACATCACATATAGATTTACAGGTATACCTCACATACAGATTTACAGGTATACCTCACATATAGATTTACAGGTATACCTCACATACAGATTTACAGGTACACCTCACATACAGATTTACAGGTATACTTCACATACAGATTTACAGGTATACCTCACTTACAGATTTACAGGTATACATCACATACAGATTTACAGGTATACATCACATATAGATTTACAGGTATACATCACATACAGATTTACAGGTATACATCACATATAGATTTACAGGTATACCTCACATACAGATTTACAGGTATACCTCACATACAGATTTACAGGTACACCTCACACACAGATTTACAGGTATACCTCACATATAGATTTACAGGTATACCTCACTTACAGATTTCAAGCCGTCCATCACATACATTCATTCCTCTCTCACACACACACACACACACATCCATTTACAGCCATCCATGACAAACGGATTTAAAGTTATTACACACACAGGGATTTACAGCCATTCAATACGTAGAGATTTACATGCATTTATCACACACAGAATGACTGTAATATCACACACATACAGATTTACATTCATTCCACACACACAGGGATTTACAACCATTCGATACGTAGAGAGTTACAGCCTTCCATCAGACAGATTGAAAGCCATATCCCTCATATACAGATTTACAGGTATACCTCATATACAGATTTACAGGTATACCTCACATACAGATTTACAGGTATACCTCACATACAGATTTACAGGTATACCTCACATACAGATTGACAGCCACCCCACACACAAATTAAGTCATTCAACAAAAACATATTTACGACCATCCCACACAGATTTACAGCCATTCAATACATATAGATTTACAGCCGTCCCACACTATACAGCCATTAAATACATACATATTTACAGCCGTCCCACTCGCAGATTTTGTCATTCAATACATACATATTTACAGCCATACCCCCCCCCCCCCCCCCCCCCCCCCCCAGATTTACAGCCATTCAAAACATACATATTTACAGCCATACCCCCACAGATTTACAGCCATTCAATAAATACAGATTTACTACCATACTGTAAGTACCATTCATACAGATATACAGCCATTCAGAACGTAACAGGTTTACAGCTGTCCCACAGATACAGATTTACAGCTGTCCCACAGATACAGATTTACAGCTGTCCCACAGATACAGATTTACAGCCGTTCTACAGATACAGATTTACAACTGTCCCACAGATACAGATTTACAGCTGTCCCACAGATACAGATTTACAGCCGTTTCACACATACAGCTAAACTGCCGTCCCAAACACATTGCTATCCAACATATTCGGCCTTACAGTCATGTCATAATACCATATACACCGACATACAGATTAACAACCATTCTATATCAAAATATGTCATTTGCATTTATTCATTATCTGTCGACATCAAAAAATAAAACTGCTGAAATTGATATATATTGTAAAAGTTTTGGATATACATGTAATTTCTTAATCATTTCTAAAAACAATCGATAAAATCTATTTCTGTGTTCTGTCTTTTGTATAATCTCAGGTGGTCCTATGGTGTTGTATCTGATATTCACACAAACTAATCCTCTCTCCTATAGTAAGTAACAGCCTTAGCTACGACAATGAGATCAGAAAGTCGGTATGTTTCTAGCGGATATCATTAATAATATACTGTCCTAGTATTCAATATGCATGCATTGTAAAAATACATCAACCTTCCGTCCAACACAATTATAACGAGCGATCGGTTACTTCTTCCACCAACACAACGAACCATTTCGTTCCTACCGTCCAACTCAAATAAAAGGAAGCAATACATTCCGTCCAACTTAAAAACACGGAAAAATACTTCTGTCCAACAAAAATGCAAGGATCACATAACTTCCGTCTAACAAAAATACAAGGAACTCATAGCTTCTGTCCAACACAAAAACAAGGAACACATAAATTCTGTCCAACACAAATACAAAGAACACATAACTTCTGTCCACCACGAATACAAAATTCACATAGCTTCTGTCCAACACAAATAAAAGGAACACACAACTTCTGTCCAACACAAAAACAAGGAACCCATATCTTCTGTCCAACACAAATACAAGGAACACATAACTTCTGTCCAACACAAATACAAGGAACCCATATCTTCTGTCCAACACAAATACAAGGAACACATAGCTTCTGTCCAACACAAATACAAGGAACACACAACTTCTGTCCAACACAAAAACAAGGAACCCATAAATTCTGTCCAACACAAATACAAGGAACTCATAACTTCTGTCCAACACAAATACAAGGAACACACAACTTCTGTCCAACACAAATACAAGGAACACACAACTTCTGTCCAACACAAATACAAGGAACCCATAACTTCTGTCCAACACAAAAACAAGGAACCCATAAATTCTGTCCAACACAAATACAAGGAACTCATAACTTCTGTCCAACACAAATACAAGGAACACACAACTTCTGTCCAACACAAAAACAAGGAACCAATCAATTCTGTCCAACACAAATGCAGGGAACTCATAACTTCTGTCAAACACAAATACAAGGAGCACACAACTTCTGTCCAACACAAATACAAGGAACACATAACTTCGGTCCAACACAAATACAAGGAACACATAGCTTTTGTCCAACACAAATACAAGGAACACACAACTTCTGTCCAACACAAAAACACGGAACCCATAAATTCTGTCCAACACAAATACAAGGAACTCATAACTTCTGTCCAACACAAATACAAGGAACACACAACTTCTGTCCAACACAAATACAAGGAACACACAACTCCTGTCCAACACAAATGCAAGGAACCCATAACTTCTGTCCAACACAAAAACAAGGAACCCATAAATTCTGTCCAACACAAATACAAGGAACACACAACTTCTGTCCAACACAAATACAAGGAACCCATAACTTCTGTCCAACACAAATACAAGGAACACATAACTTCGGTCCAACACAAATACAAGGAACACACAATTTCCGTCCAACACAATTACACCGCACGATTGAATAAGAATGTTGAACTATAGTCAACACGAACCAGGCGTTTTTTCGTTAATCTACCACAAAAAAAACTGATCACAGCTAAACAGGTTAGACCGTTGGACCGAAAATCACAAAAATGTGTATTCGTGAAAGATTGAAGAGGTTTTTGATAAACCCTCTGCAGAATAATATGTATTTTAACGCTCATACATTTAAAATATCCTCTCAAAAAAAATTAAAATTGTAGGTTAAATAACTCAATATAAATAATTCGTCATCGACTATCATATAACTGTAAAAATTCCATCTTAATAATGATATTCACTAAAAAAAAAATAATATGACAACGTCATTCATATAACAGTAAACAGTCATTTATTGACAGTTGCACCCACTCGAAACAAATACTCTCATATTACACTGATACGATCCGTTCAATACAAACGAATGCGTCGTTAGGGACATCTGCCCACTAGACCAATTTATCTGGGGACCAATTGTCATGATTATCATTCCATAGCAAATAGCGTTACCTATATAAAAACTCTCATGAGCTTTTGTAACATTTCGTCGACTCTACAGATCCGGAGACGTGCATTGTTCCGGTTTGTGATTAGAATTGTTTCCGTCGTTATAGCGTCATACTGTGTTGGGTGCAGTGTGATGGTGATACCATTGTACAATTGTAGCAGTTATTCAATATTGAATCAATTTTTTTTTCTATGATATATAAAGGTAATTATGTGTGTAGGCGAGTAGAGATCGCTGCGTCATTGTGTATATACTATATAGAATAATTAAAACTTGTGAACCTGACGCACTGTGTTAAAATGTCATTCGATTATATACAGTATTTGCTATTTGCAGGACAGACAATCGGATCTACATCCCCAAAACGCTCGACAAGCCTTACTTACAGAATAACGGACAAACAGGCACAATCATACATATCAACGCTCATACATTGTAGACATTTGAGCAAAAATGGTGGAAAATGCAAAGTATTGGAAAAACGATATAAATATATAATGAACTTCTAAGCTGTCATATCGTAGACCTTGCAGGACTTTTATGATAATCTATCGTAAATCCCTTTGTCGTAAATTCCAAAATGGCGTCCAAGTAATCCAAAGTTAAGCTATCGGCCCAGGATAAAGACCTTAGGTTTTCCAGGAATCCACAGTGGCCTCCCCTTTCTGTGGCGACCATCAGGAAGTTAGGATAGAATTTAAATAAATCGTACGGAATGTTGTTGTTTTTGTACACAGGGTCGTCGAGACTACTTACGAACATTAGTGGTATTGATATGTCATCTACGTCTCTGAGGGGATTGTTTCTTTCCCAGAATTCCTCAATACTGTTGTAGCCATGCATCTTGCAGGAAACACACTGATCGTACTCCGTTAGAGACCAAGTCTTCAATGCTTTCTGTACGTCCACAACTTTTAAAAGAGCTTTGGCATGCTGCCATAATATTTTCTTTAAATATAGTAATAAAAATAGATCGTATATTCCACTTATCTTCTGCTTGGATCGCTCCGAAATGTCAAATGATGGTGACACGCAAACTCCACCGCATATGTGTGCCGACGATCCAAATTCGCCAAGATATGATAGCAAAACCTCACATCCGGTTCCGTACGATACCATGGTGATGAGTGCCTTCGGAAACCGGCCGTGTATATACTTCACCACTTGCCGTAAATCGGAGGGATCTCCATAACTTTGGAATTTCGGTGTCGTTAACACTGTTCCACCGTGTCCTCTGCGATTAAATACCACAGTCTGAAAACCACGTTTGGCTGCCGCCTGACAAATTTTAGACACACTAACCGCACATCCGGTTATACCTGGAATAACAACCATGACGGTTTTCCGCTTCCGTTTTTGCACGTGGATGTTACTTACCCAGTCAAGGGCTACGACACCTTTGTCTTTCAGCAGTAAATATTCCCTGTCAAATTGGACACTCGCATGGGGCAGTATCCATGGTAACAACGTCTGTAAATGACGATTCCTTAAAAGTAATTCCACGGAAAACATCCTGGTTGCTAGAGAGCATTTCCGTAGTATATGAGTGGCAAGAGTTGAGTCCTTGTAATACAGTTTGGGTAAAATCTCTTTGGGTCCCAACAGAGATTTCAAAAATACGAAAGCACTAAGTATAATTGTACCAATTACTGCTAGGTAAAAAGGTAAGAAGAAAATATAATAAACAGTCAACATCCCGCCGTCCTCATCGTCCTCGCCAGCGGTAGTTTACCCAACCATCTTAGGCTTAATGACATAACATAGTGAGGTTTTTCTATATATCTGTCTGTAAACACAGTCGATACTTGGATTGTCAGTCAGAAAGTGTGACTCCGCCCCATCTCGAGCCATCTCGCTCCACAGACACAGCCTGAGATGGAGAAGCAACACATGCGCGGGAACGAAGGGAGCAATCCAGCTACAGCTGCTGAACAGTAGTGCCGCTGGCATAGTTTGTCTGTATGTACACTGTGGATATGTTACGGGGACCATCAGGTGTTCGGACAATAATTGATTTCGGCGAAGGAGCTTTGAACTGGAGCATCACTAGAGCTGTATATGGCCACGTTCTTCGAACTACATACTGCTAATCCGTCACAATTGTCAATAGCAATCAATTTCACATTCAATTGCCATCCGTACAACCTAAACTCGTGCGTGTAGGCTTACATTACTGCCGTGGTTGGTTTAACTTGTATTAGCCTCCTGCAGTTACGTAGTGTTCTATTTGATAAAGACAACTACAAGACCAGGGGTTAATGTGTTGTTGGATTAGATAGAAATCGCTTATCCTGGAGAGAGATATGGCTAGGAGCTATATGCCATTACCCCATGAGTTATTCCCCTTGAATCTCGTGGGTGTAATATAAATTGATGAAGCAGCTCCGTCCCAGCAGCTGCGGGACCCATACTAACTGATGCGGAGATAGAGATATACAGTTGTTATGACAGAGAGCGACAGTATACAGTCGGCACTGTTCAATAAATAATGATCATGATGAACTCGGTAAGTTGTGAGAATATCTCCCGCTCAGTAGGGACTGACATATTATGAGTGTATTGATAATGGCTCGGCCATGTATAGGTCAATAAACTTTCAACATGTGTTTTTCAATGATCTGATATAAACTCCAGTGTTTTACACTAAGTTTTATATAATCAACATATTTTGTTATCAATGGTTTAATACATAGAATCCCTACTCAAATGACGGACCGGTATTTCAAAACGTTCTAAACCTTCCGAACTCCGGACGATAAAAATCAAGTACAAATACAGGCACGATCTACGTCAGACAGACGCTCTTTAACATAAAAATGTAGACTCCGACCTAACAAAAACGGGAGAAGATAAGTCACCATGACCAAAGTATGACTCAAGTTTCTACAAACGCGCTTTGTCATCTGTTGCCTTTCATGATTAAAATTAACGATTTTATTTTCATATCCATTTTTTCAGTCATACCAGGAAATAAAAAAAATCCTTCTTTTTCTTTTACTGCAAACCCTGACTTGCGTTTCAATGTCTAGATGGTGTCCCTCCTAACACTACATACTACTTCGTTATTTAGCTTTTGTGCGAATTTTCATCTTTTCGTCTTTAAGGTTTTGCAGGTTTTCGTCTTTAAGGTTTTTTTTCGCCTGGCGTCTTTTCGCGGGCAACAAATGAGAAGACGAAATGATAGCCGTAGGCCACTATGCTGTAATGTACCTTGCAAAAAGATTCGTCTCGCAAAAGTTCCCAAACTGTACTGTGTAAGCCTGGCTGACATGCTGTCTTCATTACATGTTAAACATTCCTTCCCATCACCTTTAAAGTGTTTCCCTTGTTTCTGAGTAATCATTTTCATCCTTTCTAATTTTAATAACAATGTGTTATGCTTTGTAAATCGCTGCCATGACTTGGCGTCAGTGGTTTTTGTTTCGCAGATTACCTGTGTCACTACAAAACACTTTTATGGTTATGACATTGGGTTATATCAAAATTACGGGATCATAACAGCTGAAAAAACCAGTCTAGCGGTTGAAAAAGGCCTCACACAAAACCAGTGGTATATTTATTATCAGAGAGTGGATCACTTCAGAGTAAAACATCACAGCGCTGTATGGTGTGACCGGAGACCCGAGTGATCCGTACTTTTAGGACTTCTGACAACGGAGTCGTAATTTGACTACCATTAATAACATCCGGATGTTCCGCTCCGTCATTTGGGTATTTACGTGCTCCGATTTACTTCCTGTGTTTGCTGAATCACGCTGGGACTTGTCCGGGAAATGACAGCCTTTCAAATAACAGGGAAATTTGTTGGCACGCAAACCTTTTTTTATTTCCAAATTCCAAACACATAGAACGCTATCTGACATACTAACACAAGTAGAGGTCACATTTTATACAGATCAATATTTACAGACAACCTGTGATAGTTAAAACGCAATACATCCCCGCCTACACACTATATTATACTGAGTGTCAGCTAGCATTTGTGACTCAACACTTTGTACATTTTTTTCTGATTTCAGTATAAAATGTCTTTACCGCAGTTACTGTAAAAACTCGTTACAGGTGTAATTAATTAATTAATTAGTGAGTGTGTGTTCGTCCGTGCGTGTGTGCGTTCGTTCGTTTGTGTGTGCGTGCGTGTGCGTGTGTGTTCATATATATGTGTATGATAATTAGTAGATAATTATTAATGTCGTGTTTATAACATAATTATCAATAATGTATGCTTGTGTGTAGTTGGTTCGACACTCCTTATCCGTGTCGATTTGTGTTTCTCGGAAAGCTGAGAGTCGGTCTGTGCTGTTGTGATTGTGTCAGTGGACAAGACACTTTGTCCTAATTGTTCTTGATGGCACGCAATAGGCCCGTTGTGTGTTGTTCAGTAAAGTAGTCACCAACTACTATAATGAGATCCCGCTTTAAAACGACCCTGGCTATTTACGGCAAACACATAAACAAAACCAAATAACTGTCTTCTGATTAATCTGTGACATCCGCCATTTCTACGACGAATTCAGATAATGTCACGTTTTAAATGCGAGAACAAAGGCAGCGGTGTACTCGGAGAACACCAAGGTTTATTTTACTGGAGTTCAGTTACAGCCAAATTGATCAATCATTATCACCTATTTAATTAAGAATAGATAAGAAAAGGACTCACCTGGAAAGTTATTTACAATTTAGCACATTCAGCACCAAAACGTTCGTAATGATTTTTAAAAAGAATGGGGATCTGTCTTATGTTAGGTCGTACAGTGTAAGAGTTGATACATATGCAATGAGAATGCTCACCTGGCGGATCTAAAGTGGATCTACAATATCGCCGTATTCTACAGCCTTTACAGTTTAGTATTGCAATACGGAACATTTAAATCGTTGTTATTAGGCCATGGTCATCCTGGGAAGTGTTGTCGCTTACATGGTTTATCAGACTACCTAGGGTATTACGGTACAGACCCTTATCTATGATATTTTTGCATATTTACAAAACATTAATTGCACTTTTTTTACTTGTCTTATCATAACGGCATGCTGTATACGCAAGCCTACACCAAACCATGATAACAGCTTCCTGATAAACATAATTTTCACTGATGGCGGGCCGGTAATACTATGAAGCGTGAAGGTCGTACTAATGAGTGTAGCTCATCGTGTCAGACGTCAGGGAGCGGCCGGTACCAACTTATCGCACAGGCTAACATAAAAATAGTCAGGAAACAAATAACTGATGCGTTTAACATCTCACGAGTGTCAATCAAAATATAGATCAGAACAGGAATGTGATTGTGCTGCACATATTTTACGTGGAAAAGATATTAACGTTAAATTTCATCTCACAGAAAAACGAAATAGTTTAAATTATACCGGAAGTCTAAATGCAGAATAAGCTACAGTCTTTTTGGTGAATGAAAACTTAAACTGTATGTATGATCGCACTCAATATCTTTCAGCGAAGTCGGTGCCAAAGTGAATATATTACAATTGTCTCCGCGTATGGGTCGCTATGCTGTATTCAGCTAGGACGTTTCAGTGGACTAGCACTATAAATTGTCCTTAAGTGTCCACATATAAATAATTTATAGGAATTTATCCATTCAGAAATAATAACTGAACGAACAGTGTGAATGAAAAAGAAGGCTCCGGAAATATAAAATCTAGATAGGTAATATGAAGCCATATTAACTGAGGCCATATAACCTGCGTAAAACCTAAAAAAAAACTAACCTGTCATACGGCAAAGCTTATATCAAATGAAAATTAAATAATTTGAGACTATATCGTCTTTACTTATATGTAATATATAACCCCGATATCACAAGTATTATCAGTAGGTACGCCATTTTATGGTATAATCCTCTGGTTTTGTTAATTAAATAATAAATATTAAATATTAAATAATAATTAAATGAAATACCTCTATAGGAGAACAGCCCGCGTTTTAATTAACATTCGGTAGCTGTACTGTTAGCATTGATCGGTAGCTGTACTGTAAGTATTCAGATCCAATGAAGAAGAGCTATATAAGTGGGACCTAAGCATTTGTTACATTGAGGATTTAAAATAGTGTGATAAGTCGCAATGAGAAGGTATGAATCTATAAACTTTGTCTATGGTATGCCGTGAACGGCAAGGTGAGCCTACGGTCAAACTGACAGTGTGAAACACGTCCGTACAGTAACAGCTTGACATTGAGGATTTAGAATAATACAGCCACCAGGAGACGCACTACCTAAAACACTTTTCATAGCAGAATACCACGTCATTGATAATTCTGTTCTTTAACCATTTGGACACTCAGAAATCAGCGACAACCGCCCCCTCTCCACCCCCTCCCCTCGTTTTACTCCTTCTCGGTTCTTTTATGAAGACAGAACAAAGAGAAGGTCTGGGTTTTTTTTTGTGTGTGATTTAAAGAGGTTTTTTTTATGATAATCTGTCACAAGGACTTGGTATGAATGACATCCCCAAATTTGTGTCAAATCCCTACTTTATTTGGAATTCTTTAGAGTATTGCCACCTCAAAAGAAAATCATTTTTTGACGAATCCTGCGTTATGTTATTTTTATTTTTTTTTTTTACGAATACTTCGGAATATACCAGTGTACTTGTTGCTACCAAGGAACAAAGGACACGACCCTCATTCTGTATAGTATTTTTTTCGCCAATCGGATGAGCCTGTGTACCAGGTGATCCTCCTGAGTGTACATGTACTCCAAGGAATGAGGTTTTCCCTGGGGATTAGATAATACTGAACAAATTACTATCTCTAATGACTTCGGGGAACTCGATTTGTACTCTCCATGTTCGCATTTAGTTCTTCCACTCTCCAACATTGCTGCGGTAATATGCTACTAGATAATATAAACTTTAATTTAAACTCCTAAAATCCGAAACATGAAAGTGACGTAAGCGTCGATACCAAAAAGAGTTCTAATTGCTCCGAGTACAGGTTATATATGGCTCTTTCAATATCAACCTGCTTTTCTATATGATCCTGGCTATATTAAATCACTATTTTAGCTTGAGAGCTTTGTGATATAAATTACTTTAATTTCACAATCGAAATATCTAAAAGCTTTACAGAACATTCTTGTCCGAGTTTCTTCTGGCCCCAACACCAACTTTGGGCATTTTTTACGGACAGATGTATGGTCTGTGAACATTCAAAACGTCTGGTGTTAGGGCCAGATGAAACTCGGGCCAAGAAGATACGTGTTGAAGTTTGGTCATAAAAAAGGAAAATACAGTCATTTATATTTTGTTATGGACTTGAAAATTCTTTGTTTTGTTTGTTTGTTTGTGTTTATAGCTGCGTTCACTGAACTGTGAAGATATATTCTAAGTAAGACACCATATGACGACGTTAGCCCTGTATTATGTATATATTCTGAAAGAGGAGGTGAGATATGTCGATTTGTGGGCCCTTTACCATGTATATATTCTGACAGAGAAGGTGAGATATGTCGATTTGTGGGCCCTTTACCATGTATATATTCTGACAGAGAAGGTGAGATATGTCGATTTGTGGGCCCTTTACCATGTATATATTCTGAGAGAAGAGGTGATACATGACGGTTTGTGGGCCCTTTACCATGTATATATTCTGAAAGAGGAGGTGAGATATGTCGATTTGTGGGCCCTTTACCATGTATATTGTCTGAAAGAGGGGGTGAGATATGTCGATTTGTGGGCCCTTTACCATGTATATATTCTGAAAGAGGAGGTGAGATATGTCGATTTGTGGGCCCTTTACCATGTATATATTCTGAGAGAAGAGGTGATACATGACGGTTTGTGAACCCTTTACTATATTCTGAGAGAAGAGATAAGATATGGCGATTTTATTTGCAAAAACATCAAAATTTCTTTGTTGTCATACATTTATATTAGTGTAGTTAAGAATAACAAACATTATACCGTCATTGGCTTATGATGAGGTAAATAACAGAGTGTATGAACCCTAGAAACCTGATTCTGAATGTTGCATATTGAAAGTCGACAATTATTATTACTATTGATGGCAAGTTTGAATTCTTTTTCTGACGCCAACCTACATATAGTAACCGAACCCTATTTGACACTGGGCAAGTTCCACCCTGATTTCAGGGCGGAAAGAAAGATACAATAATATCAGTATTTAAAAGTCTCAACTTGATGATAACGGTGTGTACTTACAGTTTAGGAATCATATATTCCATTTTTACAGTTGAATCACTAATTCACTTCAAATGTGCAATCATTTGCAAAGAAACACTTTAAGATTATTACTTTTTGGAAATGAAAATATGTCTTTGGATTTAAATTGTGTTGTATTTAACAAAGTACAAATTTTATAAAATCCAGCGGAAGATTTTAACAAGATTTTAACAATATTTAACATGTTTGAAAATTTTATTGACTTTGTTATATTATTTTGTGTGAGTGCCTAATGTTATGTAGGCCTATATCTCTTTCGTACTGCAGTTGATCAGTCTGTAATATCATCTGTTGTCTATGTAACTATTGTAAGGAAATGGCTTCATAAGTTGTAATAACTTGTGCCAAATCCTATTTGCAAATATGTGTAAATAAAATATGTTTAAAGTCAAACACTTTACCACTTCATTGATCCATTTCAAACATGGCGGCATTGGTTGTTGAAAATACGGAATGTGTGAACCAAGCGGAGCAAATATAACGACGAAAATAATAGCATTCCGCTTGTTTCTGCGTAACATTCCTTTTTTGGTATTTACCGGACCGCCATTTTTAATCTGAATTTTTTTTTTCTGAACCAGATATAAGTCTATTTGTCAGTAAGGGGTGCAACATATATTCTGGCAATTTTAAGGAAGAAAGTCTTTCGACCTTTTGAGCTTACATTAAGATTAAGAGATACGTGTCATACAACCTACAGTGTGATGATAAATGTCCATTTCCTCGTTCCCAGCTGAAGAAATGCGATGTACGGAAATGACGTCATCCATTTTCCGATGAGTTGCTCTGTACAAATGAAATTGACGCTCGTATATCCTGCTGTATTTTCTACAGCATTTATCTTGTCTGTTTAATATGGCGAAAGTAATGTGAGAAGCCTAAAGAAAAGACATTTAATCATGATTTCAGACCTAAAGATGTGTTTTCCCTTCAAAACGTGACGCCAGAAGCAATGAACAGCGCGACAATTTATTTAATTTACGGCCATGAAAAACTCTATTGTGCAGGACACAGAAGAACCTAGCTATCTAAACAGTCTAAATTTAGACACGATCCATATATATGCTGACTTCCTGTTCCAATGGATGAGATCCGGAAAAAAAGTTTCCATTCGTTTTTCGTATTTCCTTGTAAAATGTGACTACCGGTTTGTTATTGAAATTAATATTCTTCATGTTGATTTAAACATATTTTATTTGCATATTGATTATATACATTGTACACAAACTGATTGGGCACACGTTTTCAAACTTATACGAAGCCCGTTCAAGATATCAATTATCATCATAAATATACAATCATATATTCTTCATATATGCATCTTAAAATAAGCCTAATGATATGTGCTCTGTGACTTCATAACAGTGTTGATTGTACCATTAATATAAGCTATTTATAGATACATTCAGAAGGCAATAGAGAGTTATTTCGTCATTTATGTCTTTATCAAAGGGATCAAACTCTACATTCTAGACGCAATTTATAATAACTTGCGCGCAATTCTATTTGATTTGACTTATGGCAATAAGAATATGCTTAAATCATTAAATCATTTATAAGTTGCTAAGAATCGCGATGTGGCTGTTGGGTTAGAACCATAAGACCCAATTTCATTAAGTTTCCTTAACCTTTTTTTCACATTAATTAAAGGCATTATTGGATTTAAGGGGGAAATCCTAGTTAGAGAAATTTCCATAAGTTCTGCAATCTTAAATGTTGTCCTATAGAAAATATTCATTTAAGAAATTTCCTGAAGTTATGGAATATTGATGAAACTTGGACTTTGTTCTGTTAGTGCACATGCGCGAACTATGGATTTTGTCCGGAGCCGAAACAAGCGTATTGAGCCAGGTTTTAGAATAAATGTAGATTTACCACATTTGTGCGTTTATATAAATAATTTGGCCATTTATACGCTACCCGTGTCCGTCTCCAGTCTAGACAGGATTACCTGCCTTTGTTCCATTTCTCTCAAGGCAAGGCTGTGCCCTTCAAATTGAGAGGTCATGGGGCCGTTTTGGTCAAGATCCTCCATGATTAAACGGTTCTGGTCGATTCTATCAAAGAAATATTAATGTACTTTGATCCTTGATATTCCAGCTTTATAATGATATTTTCAGTGACGTAAAAATGGCAATTTTGGCTATAGTTTGAAAAAAAACTATTTCAAATTTAACGGCTGCTTACTGTGCATACGATTTTTTTTTTCATCTTTTTTTTTTGTGTTTGTTGTGTTTTTCGTTTTTGTTTGTTTGTTTTTAAACGTATTTTGTTTGTGTCTATTGTATAAAATGGGGCACATATTTTCTTACTTATATTAAGCTCCTTTTCACCAACATTTCAAAACATTTTTTTCTAAAGATGACGAATATAATTGCATATTTTTCATGCTGAATAGTTTCGGCGAAAACATAAATCCTTTTGTGTATGAGCGATTTAGACTTTAATAAGAAAAAAAATCCAGACGTCGCCCTGAAAAGGCAGCCAATCGAATTGGCACGATTCGTAGACCTGATCTGTCTTGGAACTAAAACATGCAATCTGGTCTATCTCAAATCTAGGTCAATGACGAGCTTGTTTGTATGCATTCAATCTAGGCCATCGATGCGCTTTTTTCGTATTCGTCTCCTGTCTAGGTCATTATTACGCTTGTCCGTATTGTATTTCATTCAGGAAACTATCACCGGAAATTGTCGATGGATCAGTGACCGGATGTTATTATTCTTTAAGTATGGCACTAAGCTTATAATAATCAGCATTGTCAACTCCAACGAACCATTTGAAATTAAAGAGCTTTCCCCCCAATATCTATGTATTTCGGTAGAAATAATTGTATATCTATATAACGAAGAGATGTCCGTTTCAATCTCGTGAATTTACAGTTATATGACAACCGATTGTAATTATACCAACGCATTATAAAGTGATAAATTAATAATAAGCGCGCCTGTTCTTATAGATGCGCCCCGCTTTTTCTTCCAGGAGTGACAATACGGCTGCTTGAATTCTAACAGAAAAGTTGCAGATAGGCGTTAAATAATCTGATTACCTGATGTTCCAAAAATTAAAAAAAAGAAATAGATAAGTAAATAAATCAAAAGAAAAAGATTAAAAAAAATAATGAATTAAAAAAAAATGATAATATAGATATTGTATCATAAATATGTTTTAGTTTATTTTGGGAATATTCACACCATCCAAAAATGTTATACCGTGTTCTGCTTATAAGCGAGCGCGGTGCGTAACAATAAGGAGAAATTAGACCACGGTCGTCTCTGAGAAAGATGAGTACACTAACCACTACACAGCTGGACTACTTTTTATTTAATTATTCAAAGTATTGTATTTAACCTTTGTTTTCAATCGTTAGAAATGGCGTGAACATTTCAGTGTACTGATAATACGCTGTGTGAAAACTGTTATCGCCTATTTTGTAGCTAGTTTAAGATCTAATCAGCTCGTCTGGACCAAGTGTACTTAAATAAAGTTAAATTTGATTACAACAACGCGCTGTTTTAAATATCATTGTAATTTCAATCACGTTGTACCTTCTAGAGACGTAATTGAATATGCGTTTAAACGGCGGTCTTTCTAAAACTCCCTAAATTATATTTTATTTAAATCAATTTGTAGAAATCGTGCTTTGCGCACATCGCGATCATCTCCTATGCAATTTGTGTGGAATGATCCCGCTGTGTATTTCCCTGTCAATCAACACTGATTAGAGGTCATCAACAAGTGTTTAAGTAATTACGCTCTAGATTATCACTTTTCTATTGTACTTTATCGATTAAGCCAGATTCCAGTATTGAATTTTCTTAAGTCCTTCTAACATCTTCAAACAATATTTTATAATCTTTTTATATGAACGTCAGAGTATTTCCTCCAAGTTTGAATACCGTAAATATCTAAATGAACTACCAAGCAATTTACTTTATAAATCTGCGTTCCATACCGTAAACTAATGCCATCAGAATGTAAGTCATTAGCGGATACCCACGGTCGGTTGAACTACGCCACGCTTCAAGTATCACTGATAAGTGTAGCGTAGCGTAGTGCAATCAACCGTGGGGAATCCGACGATGAATGTAACCATATTTAGAATTACTGATATTTTATATGGCGTACCAATAACGCTACAAGTTAAATACGGTGAATCACCTAAGTTAATCGCTATAATTTTACATACACGAACCATAAATACCCTAATTATGCATATAACTGCAATACCATGATAACCCAGTGTTACATTCGAGGGCGCACACAACTAAATATTTTGCTATGTGTTATCACTAGAGACGCCAACCGCCCATTCGCTCATTTGATGTTCAAATGATTTAAACTTTGTATCAAATTAAAGTTTGAAGTTTTCGCTACTTGAAAAATGATGTTATTATATAGGTTTAATGACAAGTAAGAGCAAACAGGTAATCAAAAGACAGTAACTCTGATATTTACTGTGGACGGGGGAACCCCCACCTGGGAAATTCCCGCCTTGTTTCTTCCTTAGGAGTGTATAGATTTTTGTTATTCTCGTATGTAGGAAGTACCTTTTCCATATGTTAATTGCTCACAAAAATAGCTGCGATTCTCAAAAACACAACTTTCGTTACGGACCTGGTTCAACTGAAACAACAGCCGATCGGCTGATTTAGTTGTGCGAGTTCTACACAACACGATTGCATTATCCGAAACGAAGACATGTTTTGGTCACATAGATATATATTTTATAACACTTGTTATACATACCATAAATAACTGAATCATACACAAATGAACGTTATAATTACCATAAATGGCATAGTTATACATTAACAATAACCTATATTGTGGGGGTGTTGGGGGTATCTCGTGATCTTGGCTACCCGAGGTGTAAACTTCATAAATTAAAACCACGCTGCATGCTTTTACCGCCATTTATAATCCGGAAAACAACAACTCAACTATAAACATACCAACAAAAGGACCCGGACGCTGGATCAAATATCCGGAATTCGATTATATCAATCAGACACTACCTGACCAGTCAAATGGGTGTGTACCACGCCTAACTGTACATTCAATTAGCAGGAAATGACCATGTTACATGTATACATTATATACACATCTACAAATGTACCATAGGGACAAGAAAGAAATCTCATTTCGAAACTTGAAGGTATTATGTGTTGTGGTCAAGTCGCCATCATGCATATATGACGGCTGTGGTTTGTGACCTAGGATTCCAGGTTTAGCTGTCTATATCCTTCCTATCCTATATCTATGACGACTGTGGTTTGTGACCTAGGATTCCAGTTTTAGTTGTCTATATCCTTCCTATCCTGGCAACATTTCCATTCTTACTGACATACTGAGCTACCAACCCGACCAAGACCTGAGATGACTGTAAATTAGTTCGGCAGACGATCGTGTTCGCTTTGCGCTAAGGTCCCATGTGATTTTCAGTGGTTTGCTGACGTCACAGAGAGATGTTTTCATCTCTGTTTCCGACATCAGTGTCCCTATCGTGAGTAGTAGGAGACAAATGTAGTCTATATCTTTCTCAGATATCTCAATTTTCGGTTGTATGTGTTTCTTTACATGATGAGTTCGTTTGCCGAACTAGTCATTTGTGATCGTGTCTCGGCAAGCTCCTATACCATAACCTGTATGAATAAAACATTATGATGATACCGATTCGGAGGAGTTCGGCAGTCTGTGTATGAGTTCGGCACTCTGTGTCAGAGGGTTTATAGTACATAAGACATTAACACATTCTCATACAATTGGTTTGTTTGGTTTGTTTTTGTTTAACGTCCTATTAACAGCCAGGGTCATTTAAGGACGTGCCAGGTTTTAAAGGTGGAGGAAAGCCGGAGTACCCGGAGAAAAATCACCGGCCTACGGTCAGTACCTGACAACTGCCCCACGTAGGTTTCGGAGCCTGAATGATTTGGATCCCTCTATCTACACTTCAGACATTTCGGAGCTTGACTGACTTGGATCTCTCTATATACACTTCAGACATTTCGGAGCCTGACTGACTTGGATCTCTCTATCTACACTTCAGACGTTTCGGAGCCTGTGTGACTTGATTAATCCCTCTATCTACACTTCAGACATTTCGGAGCTTGACTGACTTGGATCTCTCTATCTACACTTCAGACATTTCGGAGCTTGACTGACTTGGATCTCTCTATCTACACTTCTGACGTTTCGGAGCCTGTGTGACTTGATTAATCCCTCTATCTACACTGAAGACATTTCGACCGACGTAACAGTACATCTACCTACAATTGAAGCTTCAGTAGCCCCAGTGATAACCTCTCGTGTCACTTTTAAGACGAATCGACCTGTACATGACTCGGTGTCTATACGAGCACTGATTGATCAGTTAATTAGAGAAAACTTACTCCAAAACTCATAACGTCTTTGGCGATCTTAAGCGTCCGAGTGACATACGCATATGTTTTAATGGTTAATCAACGTGGGTGTTCAGTTTGTAAATCTCCTGGAATCGAGATTGTAAAATTAACAAGATGCCAACTGCTGGAGATTTATACCTCACACCTAACGTGTGAAACATATCTGGTATGTTTCATTGTCAGGTACACATGTTGATGAAAAGCACGTGCGATCTTGTATACAATGCAGAACTAGGGATTAAAAATAAAATCTGCACGCTAACCTCTGAAACCTTCCGAGAAATAATAACGGCTTTGGTGATTTCCGTTACCTCTCGGATTTCGTCTATATCCATCATAATTAACCAAAAGTTTATAAAACGTATTTATAACGAGTGACAGGCGGGTGATACGGATTCAAGTTGCATGTAACGTTTGTCTGTTTTAAACATGCTAAGCTAAAGGAGGACACGCGGTCGTATTTGCTTCCCGAATATTAAGAACTGTTGTGAAAAATGTAAAAAAATTTTTTTTACAACAATTGCGCAACAAGTTATATCAACTTATATCCACTATGCTTATTGGCGAGAAAAAAAGCGCGCGGGGGTCTTAGTGTCCGGAGAAAACCGACCTGGTCGGGCAGGTGATCCCTAATCTTTCAACGTCCGATCTGGGAATCGAACCCCAGTCGTCTAGGTAGGTGAAAGGCAAGTGTGTTATAACTGTGTCAACCGACTATCCATAATAACTGTTTCAACAGTGGCATAGAATTTATATATGTGGTGTCAGGGTTGGTGTTTTTTTAATAATAGTTTGTGTTGTCGCTGATTCATGTTCAACGCCGACAGGTCTTATTGCCCTATGTTATAGAATTAAACTACAGCCAACAATTGATATATTAAGAAAAATAATTCCCTTGTCCAGGAGCAAGGGAATCATTTTTAATATATCAAATGTTGATTGTAGTTTAATTCTATAACATAGGGCAATAAGAACCTTTTTAATCTAAACCCATACACCCAAAAATAAACGTTCTCAAAGGGAGAACCAGGGAAGTGACATCGCTATACTGGACTATACAAAGAAATCGAATATTTCCCCGTGAAAATATATTCCCGGCCACAAAACTTTCGTCATAAGTATCTAAACAGCTGTGATATATAAGTCACTTTACTGCATTTTTATTATGTTACCTGCAAATGCAGGTGGAAAAATTTACGTTATAACATAAACTATTACCAGGTGAGCGATTAGGCCCGTAATGGGAATAGCCATGGCGCAACGTCCGTCGTCTATGACGATGACAGCACACTTAACCTTATATATCTTTTTTCGTCGATCATTCCCAGTCCATACATAATGTATATCTCCTATTCATTTATACTGTCTGTCGTCATTTTTCAACTTTGATTAAAGAAATCAAAAACGTCACGACGGAGAAATTTTGAAATATCTTGTATATATTTAACAAAATCCGAAATACCGAAAAATATAAAATGATCTATTTTTTGTGGATTTCAATATCAGGGGCAATAACTCTTTACAATTTCAGGTGAATTGATTGATGAGTAAAAATCAAATAATCAACTTAAAAAATGAAGAAATATCATAACACGTTTGTTTGTAAGAATTCAAAACCTCCTCTATCAAATAAACTGTTTCAATTTTGGCATCGAAGAAATCGCCAATATTCGGTATCACAGGAGTTCACAACACTGCTCCCATTTCTTTCCACGAACTTAATTAGGCTGTGATTTCTTAATTAATTGCAATTTTCCCACCTATTTCGACTGCATGCATGTATCTTATTGTCTCCTATCTCATGATCTGGCCACTTCTCATGTATTACTCAGCGGATACACATGAAGCTGTATCCGTCAATAATTTTTTTCGAGTTCAATTCCTGAATTCATTGACATTTTAAAACTAGCTTTTACAATGTATCTTATCATTCATTCAAACTTAATCAAGTTCTAGACTCAAATCAGAACACCCAAGAAATGTTTTATTATTTACCATAATGTCCACGTATGTAGTATAATACATGTATGTTTAGACAGACAACACTCGACGTGTAATTGGCGTCCATCGGGATGATTGACGGGTTGAACTATCATTGGACAGAAATCCTCCGACTTGACCCCAACGCACGCGCTGATTATGGGATGGAATACAAAAATTAACAGATGGTTTCTACCATTCGACGTTTTCGCCCAAATCTTAGTTCGGTATGAAGAGTTCGGCATCAGGAGTTCGGCAGATAGGTTTCATATAATAACAAACACGAGTTTATTAATTGTCAACGATCGATATCGATAATAATGATACAAAGTGATCGATATAGATAATAATAATACAAAGTGATCGATATCGATAATAATAATACAAAGTGATCGATATCGATAATAATAATACAAAGTACTGAATCAATGATTCCATTTTTTTCAGTTTGGCTTAGTATTCAACCCGTCAATCATCATGATGCGCGTCAGATACGTGCGGATATGTCTATTTACATGTACATGCATGTATATATATATATAAGTTAAAAAAAAAAACTTCGTGGGTGTTCTGATTTGAATATACGTTGTGTCTGTTTTCAGCTTGTGAATGAATGAATGCATGAATGAATGAATGAATAGTTGAGTGAGTGAGTGAGTGAGTGAGTGAGTGAGTGAGTGAGTGAGTGAGTGAGTGAGTGAGTGAGTGAGTGAGTGAGTGAGTGAGTGAGTGAGTGAGTGAGTGAGTGAGTGAGTGAGTGAGTGAGTGAGTGAGTGAGTGAGTGAGTGAGTGAGTGAGTGAGTGAGTGAGTGAGTGAGTGAGTGAGTGAGTGAGTGAGTGAGTGAGTGAGTGAGTGAGTGAGTGAGTGAGTGAGTGAGTGAGTGAGTGCGTGAGTGAGTGAGTGCGTGCGTGAGTGAGTGAGTGCGTGCGTGAGTGCGTGCGTGCGTGAGTGAGTGCGTGCGTGCGTGCGTGCGTGCGTGCGTGCGTGCGTGCGTGCGTGCGTGCGTGCGTGCGTGCGTGCGTGCGTGCGTGCGTGCGTGCGTGCGTGCGTGCGTGCGTGCGTGCGTGCGTGCGTGCGTGCGTGCGTGCGTGCGTGCGTGCGTGCGTGCGTGCGTGCGTGCGTGCGTGCGTGCGTGCGTGCGTGCGTGCGTGCGTGCGTGCGTGCGTGCGTGCGTGCGTGCGTGCGTGCGTGCGTGCGTGCGTGCGTGCGTGCGTGCGTGCGTGCGTGCGTGCGTGCGTGCGTGCGTGCGTGCGTGCGTGCGTGCGTGCGTGCGTGCGTGCGTGCGTGCGTGCGTGCGTGCGTGCGTGCGTGCGTGCGTGCGTGCGTGCGTGCGTGCGTGCGTGCGTGCGTGCGTGCGTGCGTGCGTGCGTGCGTGCGTGCGTGCGTGCGTGCGTGCGTGCGTGCGTGCGTGCGTGCGTGCGTGCGTGCGTGCGTGCGTGCGTGCGTGCGTGCGTGCGTGCGTGCGTGCGTGCGTGCGTGCGTGCGTGCGTGCGTGCGTGCGTGCGTGCGTGCTGCGTGCGTGCGTGCGTGCGTGCGTGCGTGCGTGCGTGCGTGCGTGCGTGCGTGCGTGCGTGCGTGCGTGCGTGCTGCGTGCGTGCGTGAGTGAGTGAGTGAGTGAGTGAGTGAGTGAGTGAGTGAGTGAGTGAGTGAGTGAGTGAGTGAGTGAGCTACATTGTGAAAGAGAATTGAATACATGTATCAAACAATTTAATGAATTAAAATTGAAAACGCTAGAAACACAATGCGTGTATTCCACTGACTTGATGTTGTGGTAAATTGTGCAGATGAGGACATGATAAAGAAATCACAGACTTGTAAATCCAATTCATTGAAATAAAAATATTGATTATGGTATTATACCGTAGAAACTGAGAAACTAAAGGTACAGATTTAGCATGTTTCAAGGTTAAAATTCGTTTGATATCATTTTTTTTACAACATAACTCACCATTCGTTCGTTCGTTCGTTATTTCGTCCCACCCGAAACTGAAATCAGTACAGAGTTATCACCCTTGATATCGGGGGGAAAAAACACGCACACACACGCACGCACGCACGCACGCACACATAATTTACACATTTTAGCTATTTCGGATTTTTGTTAGTAACATAATGAACATTTTAAAAAACATTCGTCATGCCGTTTCTAATTTCTTTTATTAAAGTTGAAAAATGACGACAGGCAGTATAAAAAACTGGGTATGATCGACGAAAAAAAAGATATATAAGGCTAAGTATGCTGTCATCGTCATAGACGACGGACGTTGCGCCATGGCTATTCCCATTACGGGCCTAATCGCTCACCTGGTAATAGTTTATGTTTTAACGTAAATTTTTCCACCTGCATTTGCAGGTAACATAACAAAAAACAACTGATTGAGACATATCACAGCTGTTTAGATATCTAAGACATGCGTTTTGTGGCCGGCACTTTATTTTTACGGGGATATGTTCCATCTCTCCCGTGTAATGGGCCTGCTGTCATCACCATGGTGTTCTCTTTGAGAACGTTAATTTTTCATTATTTGGTTAAGACTGAAAAATCGGGATCTTTTTCTTTGAGATATCATCAAATTACAGCCTTCATTTCATATCCATATATGGCACGTTTATCAATAGATGTTAACATTAAGATGTTACTTGGAAGTAAGAAAAGGAAAACACATGCTACATGTATATAATACACATGTACACATTTTTTAATAGGGAGCGAGTTAGTGTTGGTCAATGTAACCATTTACAAATGTAATCGATATCATAATTACAAACGTCATTAGTACATTGTAGGTTCGTATTACCTGGGTATGATATGGCCATTAAATACAGGAGACTTTTATACCAGCGCAAGCGGCCAACGGTTAAGGTTTGTTTTTGTTTTTGTTTTTGTTTTGTTTAACGTCCTATTAACAGCCAGTTATCGGTTAAGGTCTCACACAACTAATTATCTCACTATATGTTATTACCAATGACTCCATCCCCTCAATCGATCATTTGAAGTTCAAATACTGTAAAATTGATATCAAATTAAAGATATAAGATTTCCCTACCAGAAAAAAGATGTTATTGGATAGGTTTAATAGCATATAAGAGCTCAACAGTACTTGGAAGACAGTAACCTTGATATTTACAGTGGACAGGGGAACCCCCACATGGGGAATTCCCGCCTTTTTACACCTGAAATCCTACACCTTTCTATTTATACCAGGAGTCTATTTTTTGATTTTTAAAATCTCAAGATCCTACTCTTTACTCTCGTATATAGAAAGTCCCCATTGCGTGTGTTGTTTATTGGCTGAATTAGTAGTGTGAGGCCTTAACATTTTCCACCCGGAGCTATCGTTCTTTATCCTCACAACTACCCTTCGTCGATGGATTAGTCACGTGTTCGTGAAGTGTAAGGATCGAACTACAACCCCGAATATTTTTTATACATTTGATACGGACCGCTGGACTGGCAATTTTTATCAAGCCCCTGTGTGTAGCAAGATATCGGATATATGGGATTTTGACCAAATTTCACAAAATCACAAAAGACATCACGAACGTCTCGCATTTCAAGGATGTCGGGTCAAAGTCAATGTCATCGTTAGTTTTTTTGTTTATTTATTTTTTTGTATGAGAAAAGCATTTGTCAGCACTCCAGTGCCTTCATTCCTTGAGGATTTTTTTTCATAATATCGGACAAATTCGACTGTCAGGGTTGTCGGGTCTACGTCAAGGTCATCGTTACAATATTTTAGAAAATCCAAGTTTCTTTAAAAATCACAACTCAGGTGTATTAGCTGACGGGGCTGGTAGGGGACATGTATTGTTTTAGAACAATATTCAGATCAACAAATGCATCTATACGTCAAGAAAGATCTGACATTCACAAACAAATTCGACTATTATCGATAAAGTATTTCAACATCAAAAGGCCAGAAAAAGACTATTTTATACTTATTAGTTTAAATTCCCATTCAAGGAAAGATTTCTGGAATAGCATAACAGTTTATTGTGAACATGGACAATAGAGCATGTACACTTACATATTATTGACCCATAACTATATTAATTATTCACAAACGAAATATTTTATTACATCAATGAGATTATATTATAACGCAACTTGGCGAATCAGCTGTATTTTCAGATATTGAGAAATAGTCATCATTAAAATCGACGTCCGTAAATCTGTCGTATTTCGTCATGCAAAACTGATTACGTTTGCATTTCTCTACCAACAAAAGCGCTGTTCTACAAATAGTGTCGCTGATGATCGATAAAGGAACCAAACTCTCCGGCTCGTTCTAATAAACGATAACTGACGACGATGTAGTCCTATAATAATAATAAAAAAGTATCCTGTCATTTTGGGCGTCTAAGCTTGGCAGACTGACAAGCAGGCCGCACATGCTTCTTCTGACAATATCAGAGGTATCAGATTTATCCTAAAACGGGAGAGGAAAGAATATGCCCGAGTTATCTATGGCAAATCGTTTTAACATTTAATCTCATTCCCTCTTAAGGTAAAACATGCTTTAAATTTATTTCACTTAAGTGAAATTCTGTTTTACCTTAAGGTGAATAAGTTAGGTGTATTTTTTTTTTTTTACTTATAACACACCCCTCTTCTTCCGCTATCGTTGAAGTAGGATAAGAAAACCGTGCCTCGTGATAATATAAAGTCACGCGCAGGTAATATGAAATCACACGCGAAGAACGATAGCTCCCACGGCAATGGCGGAATCTGACAAAATCTGAAAAAAAGACAAGTATTTTTAAAAATTAATGTTTGTTGAATAAGATTATCATATTTATTATGTAAACATGTCGATTACTTGGTTTGAACAACAACAACAACAACAACAATTTTTGTTTTGCTATCCTTTGATTGCTTTAATTAACAGAAACATGCAAGAAATGTGCATGTCCTTAGGTACGTAACCTTCGACAGCTGTGTCTCCATTATAACCATGGACGGGATACGGATCACATTTTAAACTTGCAGGACTTCTGGCAATTGGTTTTTAGAACACGCGCTTCAGTTCTGACAGAGGACATGACAAAGTGATTTGTACGATAAAGAAAATATTGAGGATCCGTGGTCTTTTGGGGGTTTCATTTAATGGAAATGACAATCAAAAAGGAAATGTTGCTAGTAAAAATGTATTTTTGCGTCAATCAGACTTTCGTCGTCTTCTTTGACGATTTCGACCCGGAAGATGTCCATGATGGTTTTATATAGAGCATGAATACAGAAAGATGTTTTCAGCTGAGTTTTCTAAAAGCTTTTTGTCACAAGCGAATTACAAAAATATTGTATTGTTGACGTTTGAACTCGACACAATAGGACCTATGATGATTGCCATGATGCGCTGCAGTGACGAATCTGGATGCTTAGTTAAGTTATTTTTTTCAAATATGAAGATGTTCTTCGTCGGTCGCCAGTGACCACCAATTAAGACAACCACACTGTCATGTAATTAACACCCGTGTCTCATGCGGATCGGTCACAGTTGAGTGATCTCGTAATTGAGACTGGGTTGTAGGATCAATTAGTGTCTCTGATCATGAGTCTTTGGAAAGTGTCGGCCTAATACACGGAGGATCATAATGTTTACTGGTGAGGTGGATTCCGGAAACCCTTGACATCCCTCTGGATCACACGTTGCCTGAGTTTGATTAATGTCCGTAACTTAGGAAATACTTTATTTAACTAAAATTCCCGATAGGAAATCATGACAGAAATTAAGTTTCCCTAAAAGGTCTAACGTACGCCGCGGACAGTGTATACGCTGTAGTTAGCCCGAGTTTCCTCACTATACTATGATATTAGGTGCTGGCTTACAAAAAATAAATAAATGAATTAGGCAAGGAGAGAGACAAACAAATATTTACAGATTACATTTAACAGACTTATAGGTTGATTGCATTTATAACTACATGGTTCTATAATACAATATTCAAACCAGAATTTATATTTACAACTCGAATATAGTAACAATAAAATTCAGATATGTATTGGTAAGTCGTATATATTATTTTAATGAGAACTCCTAAATTATTTAAACTTATCCATTTTATATTTATTTTACACTCTAAATTTACAATAATTTCCAGAAGAAAGAAAGAAAGAAAGAAAGAAAGAAGAAAGAAAGAAAGAAAGAAAGAGGAGCGCCTTGGGTCAATTGATTAAACTCTGTGTAGTGTCACTTGAATCCTTGATTTAACATACAACGAACAGATGTGACACTAATGAATGGTCACGCCCCCTCCCCGTCCCTAGGGCCCCTACCTGTTACCCGCATCCCCCGGGGGCGGGGGTATTTGTGGAAAGTGGGTTGTGTCAATCTCCCACCCATCGATCATTTGACATCAGAATATGACAATACACATTTTTAATAAAACAAAGAGTACGGAATCAGTCTGCCATGAATTTTTAGATTTGTTAAGTATCAATAAATAAATAAATATGTTGGTGATAGTTAATTGTTATTTTCATGAAAGAGTTACTGGCACATGATACATGTAAATGTGTTTTGTTTTTGTTTACTTCCATATGCGTACCCCTGCATGGTGCATTATTTTACAGATATAAACCTTTACAAAACATTTAGAAGTTTTACGCTTCCAATGTGTAAAACATCAATTAAACAAAAGCTTAGAATACATTCAATCAATTTAAATCAATATGAATTTACATACATGTTTTTGTGCGTTCCGATACTCAGCTGTTACATTTAATTAGTAAAAGTATATCATTGATGTATCAACTGCTATATTTAAACAAGAACTATTTTTAAAAAAGATAAACGGCATAGTTTTAATACTGGTAGCTATAAATGTAAAACTGTCGGTGAAATAAATCAACGAACTAAAGCGTTTCAGCACGGATAACAAAATGATATCAGTTTGGATTATTTTTGGTGATAATATAACTGCATTTGAATCAGGAATATAATGTTATCAATGTGTCATTGGAAAAGATACATCCACTTATTCAGCTTGCATTCAATCTTAACTTCGTTTCGTTTTTAACTACATATCTGCGTTTACTGCTAAATTGACCAATTACATACTTCATCTTGACCAGGTTTTTTAAAGTTTTTAGTTTAGTTCAGTAACGCCACCTGTCGCGTCATATCCGGGACCAAAAGATTATTATACGGCTATGCCGAAAAGGTAAATGTTGATCCATATATACATATATATTTATCATTGATTATCAAGCATTAAACATACAATCAAAAATATGTTTAAGTCATAATTTCACATTGAATCTGATTAGTTAGAATAAATAAATAAATAAATAAATAAATTTAATCAAAACCGTATATGCTTGAGTTAAAATTAAAATTGTAGCAGATCTGAGTTGATAAAATAAAGTAACGTTCATATTTTTTTTACATTTTGGTTGCGAAAGTCACAATTTAGGCCTAATATTTCATTTTTCTGTCTCCGTTTTCAAGTTCTCTCGTAAAGCACAAAGTAAGAGTCAATTACGCTACCATGAATACAGATGATTTGTTTAGTTAATATGCACTATTGTTGGTACAGTTTTAATTTCTGTTCGATAAGATAATATAATTGATTGATTGTTGTTTTAATTGTTATAGAAAACAAATATCAAAGAAAGTACATTTATATCATACATGTATAAAGCAGCCATGCATTTCAGCAGCAGCGAGTCTAAATTCAGACCCACGCGCTAGAACTAGTGATAGTGTATTCTAATGCTCAATTTGTGACACGTGCTGTTGTGATAAGCGTCGGGTGGACCGGTCAGGCAGTGGTGAGTTAATTAGGCTGTCAACGACGGTAGCTACGTCATAGCCGATACGCTGAGTAATTAAAGAAATCCATATAGACATTGGGCTAATCACCTGTGACAATACCTCAATTTATTCAAAGGACACATGCCACATATTTCGTTGAGGTGTACTCTGCATGGTATGAATTCGAAACTCTCGCTGTCATCGAGAGTTGCTCTGGACAGCCCCATATAAGGGCTCCGACACCTCACTTGGCAGTCATTTCGACACAAGCATCATGAACACCCGAGCAAACCCGAACCGTTCCGTCCTTCGAGACAGACTGTCAAGACCAGGAAACCGGATTCACAGCGAGAAAAGAGCGTCACTGTTGGGAGCTGAACGCCGATTCCGCCGGTCATGTGAACAAATAGTGTTGCTGAACCAGCGTATTGAAGATCTACACTTCCGGTACGACAAGGCGAAACAGAACTCGAACCGCCCCTTCCGGTACAATCTGCGTCTAAAACTGGCTGTCGTAGAGGGTCTGCGAAATGTCTACTATGACTACGCTCGCGGAAAGGCCAAGATGGTTGCCGACCTTCGTCAGGAACTCTTTGGTCAAATCGTCCGTGTTGTAGAAGGAGAAGACGACGATGATGATTATGCAGAGTCCGACACGACGATGAACGACTAGCGGTGATGTGACACCACTTCCCTAAACAAAGGCCCTTTTTAGGGCCACTAACACTCCCAAAAGGAGTCCAATGAACCTCGAAAATATTACGCATACAATAATAATAACAACACAACTCCCCAACCAACATACCCCGTATAAATTCTTATTCCCCGCAATATTCATCTAACTGCATTGGCACCATTTACCTACGATTTTACTGTACACGTTTTCAGCGATATTGTTTTGTGTTGGTTAGTTGTTGATCAATTATAATTTGAAGTGCACGAAAAGAAAGAAAATGCTTCTTGAAAGGCCGTAGAATAGCTTTTAACGAATTATAGCATACTTACATTTGTTGAAAATTGGTTAATTTTTTCCCATTGAAGCGTATCTTTTAACCTAAATTCAGAATAAAAAAATGAACTGATTACACATGCAAATATAATCTGTCGTCTCCTTCGTTATTTACATGATGGCATCATTCACAGGCAGACATTTAAAACTTACAGTTTTAAGTGTAATTAAAGTCCTCATCAAATAATGATTCTGCTGCTTGCAAAAATAAGAATAATTTAAAAATAGATTAATGCATTGTATGTAATTTATCTTATATTGAATCTAATGCAAAATCATTTTCTGTCATTTTAACCGTGAAAAATGTCCACAAAATCGTTATTGTTAATTTTGATGTCTCAGTGGATGTGCAGGATTGCTGACGCTGACAGACCTTTTAGACGTGTTCTCCTGAATTTAAAATGGCGCAAAAACGTATACCTTTTTAATTTGGCACACGTGTTTTCACTCTCATATCTAAGGTGTACGAGGTACCGTATGTGATAAAAGAAAAGTCCTTTATTTCACCTGATTTCATGTGGAATATAATTTCTGCACTCTCATCGCCAAGGCTAGCCGAATTAATACCTGTAAGACAAGTGTCCGTCGTACCCTTTGACTGGTGATAGAGCCGACGTACGTAGGTACCGACAGGTAAATATATTACTATACATAGTGGGATTATCATCATGGAATGTCAACGGAATGTCAACCTTAACCCGCAACATTTACATTTTGTACTATAATAGCTGTGTGTTCCTTCTTAAATGACATAACGTTAGTATTTTATTGGAGAGTGAGAGACTTGAATAATATTAATGTTATACGTGATTCAAAATGTGGGATGTGGGGCGGAATTATGTTTTTTTTTTTTTTTTTTTAAATTGATGTGCACGCAACTGCGTTTTTGCGTCAATGGTACAATGTAGCTACGCCACCGTCACACACATACATACGTGTATAACGCCCCCCCCCATTTTTTTTAATTCGGTTTCATTTCGTTTAAATACCCTTTATTCACCATTTAGGGGCCTGGTGTCGATGGGCCGATAAGATTATGGTCATAATTCAAAACACCATGAAGCCAGTGTCCCATATCGACTGTCAAGCTACATCGCTATACTATTACAAAGTAAAACTAATTTATTATTTTTGCTTTGTTACCATCAACTCTTGTTAATACAATTTTAATTTCTGTTCGATACATCAATATTATTGATTGTTTGTTGCTTTAATTGTTGAAGAAAACAAATATTTAAAAAAAAAATGCATTTAAGTCATTATAAAGCAGCCATGCATTTCAGCAGCAGCGAGTATAAATTCAGACCCACGCGCTAGGACTAGTGATAGTGTATTCTAATGCTCAGTTTGTGACACGTGCTGTTGTGATAAGCGTCGGGTGGACCGGTCAGGCAGTGGTGAGTTAATTAGGCTGTCAACGACGGTAGCTACGTCATAGCCGATACGCTGAGTAATTAACGAAATCAGTATAGACATTGGGCTAATCACCTGTGCCAATACCTCAATTATTTCTCAAAGGACACATGTCACATATTTCGTTGAGGTGTACTCTGCATGGTATGACTTAGAAACTCTCGCTGACATCGAGAGTTGCTCTGGACAGCCCCATATAAGGGGGTCCGACACCTCAATGGGCAGTCATTTCGACACAAGCATCATGAACACCCGAGCAAACCCGAACCGTTCCGTCCTTCGAGACAGACTGTCAAGACCAGGAAACCGGATTCACAGCGAGAAAAGAGCGTCACTGTTGGGAGCTGAACGCCGATTCCGCCGGTCATGTGAACAAATAGTGTTGCTGAACCAGCGTATTGAAGATCTACACTTCCGGTACGACAAGGCGAAACAGAACTCGAACCGCCCCTTCCGGTACAATCTGCGTCTAAAACTGGCTGTCGTAGAGGGTCTGCGAAATGTCTACTATGACTACGCTCGCGCAAAGGCCAAGATGGTTGCCGACCTTCGTCAGGAACTCTTTGGTCAAATCGTCCGTGTTGTAGAAGGAGAAGACGACGATGATGATTATGCAGAGTCCGACACGACGATGAACGACTAGCGGTGATGCGACACCACTTCCCTAAACAAAGGCCCTTTTTAGGGCCACTAATACTCCCAAAAGGAGTCCAATGGACCTCGAAAATATTACGCATTAAAAAAACACAAATCCCCAACCAACATATCCCGTATAAATTCTTACTCGCCGCCATAATCATTTGAAATGATAACTAACTGCATTGACATCATTTACCTACGATGTTACTCTACACATACAGCGATAATGTTTTGGTCTGGCTAATTGTTTTTGAATTAAAATTGTCAAAATCTTCCCCAATATTTCAATAAATTAAAAACTATCTAAAAAGTGTTTCAAAACATGTCACTAATTCCGACGACTTTTTATCATTATAAAACTTTCTGACACATACACCTATGTGTATTACGCTTTCCTTTCGTCGTTTAGCTTCATTTCCTTCAAATCCCTTTTATTCACCATTAAGAGGTCTGATGATGATCGACCGTTACGATTATGGTCATAATCCGAAACACTATGAAGCCAGTTTCCCCTTCGACTGTCAAGCTATATCGCTATATACTACCACAGAGTATAACTAAGGGGAGTAACTCTAATCGATCTGAATGGTATCTCATCCGCGACAATCGCCATTCAATTGCAAAACTTCTAATTAAAGTCGTACATGCTTGAGTTGAATACATATTAAAATTGTAGCAGTTCCAATTAAGTTAATGAAATAGGTTTACTTTATAAGTGTTACATTTTAGTCGTGGAATTTACAATTAATGTCTAATAGAGAATCTGTCATGTCAATTTTTCTGTCACCTTTTTTTTTTAAATTCTCCCGTAAAGTATGAATAAGGTGTCAATGATGTAACCATGAATACAGATGTTTTATTTATTTTTTTTTTTTTAGTTACAATGAACTATTGTTGATACAGTTTTAATTTCTGCTCGATAAATTAATATTATCGATTTGTTGTTGAGTTAATTGTTAGAGAAAACAAATATTTTGGAAAATGCATTTAGATTATTCTAAAGCAGCCATACAAGACCCACGCGCTAGAACCAGAGACCTATATACTAGATAATTAAATTAATATAGGTCTCTGCTACTCGTCTAACAGCTATAGAAGAAAACACTTCGTGTCTGGATGAAATCAAGCAGAAATTGAATGTACTAACCTCGCGGGTAGAGAAAAATGAATCAGAGATGAAGTCAACAAATAAAAGAATTCAGGAGCTTGAAAGTGATTTACAGGGAAACAGCAATTTAATGGATAGAGTAAAAGCATCAAATGATACAACCGGACGGAACGTTACCAAAATTAGAAAGGATATTGAAACATTGGACAAAACTGAAAATGAAATTTTTGATGAAATTGATACCATGAGAATAACTATTAATGAAACGAAGGAAAAAGCACTAGAGGCCCAATGCAGGTCTATGAAATATAATTTGATTTTCTCCGGAATACCTGAAAAATTTGGGGGCAGAACGAAAATATTGAAAACTGTGAGGAAACTGTAAAAAAAAAATCATACAAGAGAAACTGGAAATTGAAAATGGCGGTGATATACAGATGGCAAATACACATCGTATTGGAAATAAAGGCAGTACCAGGGATGGGAGACCACGATCCATCATTGTGAAGTTTGTTCATTTCAGTGATCTTACGAAAGTGAAAAAAAATGCTGTGAAGTTGAAAGATACTCAATACGGAATAAATGAAAAGTATCCGAAAGAAATTGAAGAAATCAGGAAAAAATTGTACCCTATCCAAAAAAAAAGAGAAGAGAGAAGGGAAGAAAGCAGTGTTGGTCCGGGACAAACTATATATTGAAGGACAATTATACGAGAACTCGGTGACCCTTGACACATGCACACCTAGTAAACAAGATAAAAAGCGTAGACGTACTCGGCACTCGGCCTCTCACTAGGAACGCGCCGGAGGGCAAGCCCGAGCTGGCCACACGCGTACGCGCTCTACAGATTTTCACTCGCCTAATGACGTAAACATCGGTTCAAGCCTGAACTCACAGACAGTTTCTAAAATCAAAATACTGGTTTTGAATGTTGGTGGTATTTTAAGAAAAATCCAATATCCAGACTTTTTTGAATTTGTAAATAATTTTGATGTATTATGTCTTTGTGAAACAAAAACGGATGACTTAGATGTTATTGACTTACCTGGTTTTGTAGTTAGATGAAAAATCGTTTCAAAATTAGAAAAGTCAAAGCTGGTGGAATAACACTTGCCTTCAAGTGTGAAATGGAAAATTATATCAGTTTAGTAGAAAGTGATAGTAAATATGTAAGTTGGTTTAAGATCAATGGTAATGCTTATAAATGTGAAGAAGATTTGTTGTTTGGTATAGTTTATATACCTCCTGAAAATTCAAAATATCATACAGGTGACCCATATTCAGAACTCGAAAATGAGTACTTACATTTTTTCCAACAACCACAAATATGTTTGCCTTTTAGGTGATTTTAACGCGCGAACCTCAACTGCACGCGATTTTATTGATGTAAGTGAAATAGAAAATAATGTTGACCATACTGATGAGATTCTTAACGACTCTCAAGATGCTAGTGTTTTTGATAATATGTTTATAAAACATAGAGTAAACTGTGATGATAAAAAGAACAATGCAGGTAACCGGTTGATTGATTTATGTAAATTCAATGACTTATCTATTTCAATTCAATTTATTTATTCCAAATGCAACACAGCATATAGGATAACACAATATTCATATAATATGTATACATATTGCAACTTGAATGACAAGATGGCGGAGGGCCCAACACAGGCAATATACTTACGACACATAATAATGAATAACATATTGCTATATGCAATGGTAGAACCGGTCACGATAAAAGTGTTGGTAAACTCACTTGTAAAAACGCTAGTGTGGTTGATTATGTATTATGCTCGTCAAAGCTTGTGTGTATAAATATGTCTACAATTTCCTTATCGATAAATCACTTCTAACCCCGTACCAATCTGGCTTCAGATCTGGTGATTCTACCATCAATCAACTTCTATCAATTCCCCATGATATTTTCTCTAATCTTGATAAGGGTAACGAAATCAGATTGATATTCTGTGACATAAGCAAGGCGTTTGACCGGGTTTGGCATCGAGGCCTACTATCCAAATTAGAATCTTTCGGAATAACTGGAAATCTCTTTTTATGGTTCTCAAATTATTTACGTAATCGTTACCAAAGTGTAGTTATCAACGGTAAGCAATCCAACTTAGCCTATATTACAGCGGGTGTTCCGCAAGGTTCAATCCTTGGCTCACTACTTTTCTTAATTTTCATAAATGACATTGTTAATAACATTAGCTGTGCCATAAAACTGTTTGCTGATGACACATCTCTGTATGTCATCGTTGAATCTCCACATCTTAGCGCTAACCTGTTAAATGATAACCTTAGTAAAATTAACGAATGGTCTAAAACATGGCTTGTTAACTTCAACCCTTCTAAAACTCTAACAATGACCGTAAGCAAAAAAAACTGACAAACCGATCCACCCTCCCTATTCATGAATAATACCATACTTACGGAAGTCACCTCACACACACATCTAGGTATCACACTCTCAGTTAACGGAAACTGGACTGATCATTTACAGCACATTATAAGTAAAGTCTCTAAAAAACTAGCTGTCCTTAGAAATCTCAAATTTAGCATTGATCGGAAATCCCTTCAAACTTTATACTGTTCATTTATTAGACCTTTACTAGAATATGGAGACATTGTCTGGGACAATATAACATTAGGCCAAAGTAAATTATTGGAAGTATACAACTTGAAGCTGCTAGGATCATTACCGGGGCTACAAAACTTACAAGTCACGACCGCCTATATTTAGAGTCTGGTTTAGATACTCTTGTTAACAGAAGAAGAAAACATAAAATGATTAAATTTCATCAGATGGTTCATGACCAATGTCCTACCTACTTAACAAACTTGCTTCCAGCTCGCCACTCCAATATCCACTCCTACAACACAAGAAGTGCCGACTCCTTCAAATTAATTCCCTGCCGAAATAATCTCTTCAAAGACTCTTTCCTTCCCTCTTCTGTTGTTCTGTGGAACGCACTACCTGAGGTCATAAAAACTAACCCCTCTATTATTAATCTTAAAAAATTCCTCAATGCTGGCACTGAAACCGTACCCCTATATTACTATCGTTGTAAAACTAGACACAGTCAGATTCACCACGCACGACTCAAGATGCATTGTAGTTCTCTGAACAGTCATTTATATATACGCAATCTAGTTAACAGTCCCCTGTGTTCATGCAACTTATCTGACGAAACTACAGAGCACTTCCTTCTTCACTGTTCAAACTACCAGCACATCAGAATTCAATGTTTTAGAAACTTACCTCCCGACTACAATGTTAACATTTTATTATATGGTAACCCTAATATGCCAGACCAGTATAACGAAAATATCTTTGATATTGTTCAAACATTTATTATGCATTCTAAAAGATTCTAGAGTCACTGGTACACGTCTAACATCACATTCTTATAATGTGTGCTTTTTATATGCGTAATATCTATACGTACCGAAAACACCATACGATTCCATACCGCAGACCTGGTTACCGATATAAGGTTGTAAGGTTGTAATACATTTATTTCGGTTAATACATGTGCAAATATATTTATATACATATATATATATTAACAAATTAATCCTATCGGTAAATCCATGTAACAGTTTCCTCTTCTCAACCCCACACGCTTTCCTCCCCTCCCCGCACTCCCTCACTACCTGTATCAAATAATGTAGTCCACTTCGTCAGTACCGTCATTTTGCCAATATGTTACAACTTATGGAGACAGATTAATATAAGTACACTGTACTTGTTTCTGAATCCGATCATTTTCATTTATGTTGCTGTACTACATGTTGTATCGAATCACAAATAAAATACAATTTAAACTAAAGCTTGTTAAAAATATCGATGATTTTGAAATCTTAGATTTTAATTCCTCATTATCTGATGTACATTGTCCAATTTCATTTACCTTACAATTTGACGATGTTTTAAATACTACTATTTCATGTAATAATCCAACAAAAATGGAGGAGGGAATTAACAAATGGAAGGCTGAAAAAGCGGTGGATTTCATTAATAATATTGATGATGACTCGATCAAATATATTACTGATTTGATTTATAACTGTAATGACCCATTGGAACTTAATATTGACGAGCTGATAGATAAATGTTGTAATATATTATTGCACGCAGCTAAAAATTCACTTGGCATTAATATTAAGAAACGTTATGTGAATAACAAGTCAGTCGTTAAAGATAGTAAATATAATATAACTTTATACAAACTCCTTTGTTACTGTCATCATATTGAAAATAGGCCTGTTACATATGTCAGTTTTGTTAAATCTATACATAACGAATGTGGAATGAGCTATTTACGGAATAACCAGTTTACATCCGAATGTAATCCTGTATGGATCAGACATGTTATTAAGCTAAGACTAAATGACCAGTACTTACAGAACTGGGAGAGTGATGTTAATAACTCATCAAAATATATATGTTATAGAATTTTTAAAAATAATTTTAATTTTGAAGATTATTTAGATATTTTAGATGATAAAGACAGGATCACTCTTTGTAAATTTCGAACAACTAATCATAAATTTATTGTTGAAACAGGCAGATGGCACCAGATTGAATATATTGATAGAAAATGTCCACATTGCATTAGTCAACAGATTGGTGATAGTTTCATTACTTACTTGAATGTACAAATTTAGCTACAGAAAGAAATTTGTATATAGACAAGTATTTTTGGTTACGACCGAATGTAATTAAATTTAATGAACTCATGAATGCTACTAATATAAAAACTCTTAAAAAATTGTGTACATTTATAAGAATAATCAATAATATTATTTGTCCTCCTTAAAACAACAAAATTATGAAAGTGCTGTATATCTACAAACGAACACTACACGAATAATGATTGGATATAATATTGTAAATATGTTTTCTCTATGCATTATGTTATGAAAAGAGAAATAAACCAATTTGAATTTGAATTTGAATTTGCTAGAACTAATGTAGTGTATTCTAGTACTCAATTTGTGACACGTGCTGTTTTGATAAGCGACGCGTGGACCGGTCAGGTAGTGGTGAGTTAATTAGGCTGTCACCGACGGTAGCTACGTCATATCCGATACGCTGAGTAATTAACGAAATCCATCTAGACATTGGGCTAATCACCTGTGACAATACCTCAATTATTACTCAAAGGACACATGCCACATATTTCGTTGAGGTGTACTCTGCATGGTATGAATTCAGAACTCTCGCTGTCATCGAGCGTTGCTCTGGACAGTCCCCATATAAGGGGGTCCGACACCTCAATGGGCAGTCATTTCGACACAAGCATCATGAACACCCGAGCAAACCCGAACCGTTCCGTCCTTCGAGACAGACTGTCAAGACCAGGAAACCGGATTCACAGCGAGAAAAGAGCGTCACTGTTGGGAGCTGAACGCCGATCGCGTCTAACAAAGGTGCAACCAGCGATTGCACGCGAGGAACGATCGAGCCCTTC